>NC_056733.1:10567035-10867035 GCF_019279795.1 Protopterus annectens
ATCTGGCTAGGCTGGCAGCCTTCACCTATCTTCACAACTCCCTTTTATCCAGTTTCCTTTTAACCGGACTCCTCTTTAACTGGCCATATTTTCGTCAAGTTTTTTTCTATGAATCAAATTTTCATTGCCAACTCTAGGAAAAAGTACAGTACAGTGCACTGCACTCGGACAACATATTATTTCATTCAGAAAATAAAGGAAAGTTAAAGAGCACTGGCAATCGATACAACATATGTACATATTTTTAAATCTTTTTACAACTTATAAATACTGTTTTCTATGCTTTTTTGGATTAACCAGCCATTTATTTATCCAGCCTAAGGTCCGGTCCCAGTGAGACCAGATAAGGAGAAGTCTACTGTAGGTGGGCAAAAGCTGAATTCATCACTATCCTTCACCCTTTCTACCAGTGCTGCACAACAGTATCTCTAATCTTGCTGTTGTATTATTTACCATATCCCTGTAGTCAAGAATGTGGTACTGCATAGCCTGTCTTCTCCCAAACTCTTAATCTGTAAACTGGCATCTCAGGCTGTTAATTGCATTATGACAGCTTAGTCCAGTAAACTTCATCTAAACTCCCCAAGTCATTGCTCATATAAAAAAGTCTCCTATCTCTGCCTACATATCTGCTTTGTCCAACATTATGAAATCAGTGTGCAAATCATGCGCATTTCCAGTAATGAAGTCTGTGTAAGCTTACAGTACAAGGAGTATGGTTTCCTTTACTACTGTGTCCTGAGGGCAGTGTTTTCCTTACTTCACTGTATGAAAGTCCTACATTTCATCCTGTTTCATATTACAATCTCGTACTTCACCAGTTTGTGTCATGCTACTGCTTTCAACCAAGACATCAATCACCTTATTTTGTGCTTCAGTATAAGCCTCATGAGGGATAAAGTGGCCCATTATTTCTTTTTTTCTTTCTGAAATATTCCTTAGACATATCAAGACCATCCTGTGCTGTGAAGTACAGCATAGTCAGCGCAAGTAGCAAACCTTGTATATTTCTCATTTTACACACAGTACCCGTGGTGGTGGTGCTGCGGTAGCGTTGTCGCCTCACAGTAAGACGCTGTCCGGTTCGATTCTCAGCTAGAGCATCTTCTGCGTGGAGACATGCGTGAATGGGCGTACCTTCGTTGAAGGTTGTGTGTCAGGCCTGGCAAGCCAGTATGTAAAAATCAACTGCCAATCATTAGCGGACCGGAGTTCCGCTGTGGCGACCCCTAACCGGGAAAAGCCGAAAGACGCAAACAAACTTGTAATCATAAATGATGTGCAAAGTCCTCTGGCGTACAGTCTTCCATTAAGTTCCATGCTTTTAGATACATTTATTTAAAGCTATTGATCAGTCTTCCTCCTGCTGCTTCCCATGGTGGATATCCGTGTTCAGCTTTCCTCATATGTAGATACCACTAAAGCAGCTTTATATGCGTTCTGTTAGAAAAGTCAACTATTTTGTTTTTAGTTCAGCCTGTACTTAAACATGGTAACACAAATTTCAGTTTCCTCATTGCATATAATCATACATAGCACAATATCTGTACTCTGTTTCATTAAATTGCTCTTAGTCTCTTAATGTCAAATTCATGTTATATCATGTTCCTTATCAGTAAAATAAGTCATTTTCTGTAGTACAAGTAGAAGCAAGAAGTTGAACTGCTCTGTGTATTATTTTTCCCTGCTTTCTGAAAAAAAAAAATTCCGAGTGATTGATCTTGCAGCTTATGCTCCCTTTTAAATTTAAGTCAGTTTATGCTCCCTTTTAAATTTAAGTCAGTTTATGCTCCCTTTTAAATTTAAGTCAGTTTCATACATTGTCTTCATTGTGTTCCGCATTATCTTATTTGCAGTCATATGTCTTTAGTCTCCGAGAAAAATGCAAGAATTTCCATTGTGTAAGAGTTTTCATGTAATAGTTAATACTTGACTAAATGTTTCTGTGCTTGTTCAGTCTGTATTGCTGCATTGCATCTCTACCATTTAACTTCATACTTGTATTGACAGTTATTGACTAATGTCATATTCTGTAATTTGTGTAAATTCTGTTCATATCTTCTCCAAGGCCTGATACCTGCAGGTGCTAGCTAACAAATAGATTGCATAATATGGTTACTGCTTCACTGTTTTCCAGCTCAAACCTGGAATTAGGCATTTCATATTATTAGTACTTCATGTTCTATGATACCATAACCATCTCAATAAATCTCCTGTCCCTATTCAATACAAAAGCTTGCTTAAAAGTATTATAAAAATTGCTTACCAGGCACCTAGTAAAATGTTACTATATTTCAGTAGTGTATTGGATGAGGATTCTGGCAAACATGAACATATCCCTATTATCTAGCCTGTACAGTTAAAGTAAAACCATTCTCTCTCACCTCCATTTTTGCACAGCTCTCACACTGTTATCTTTAACCCCCCCCCCCCCCCCCATATATGCATTCTATTCATATTAGTCTTCAGTTTCTCAGGAAATGTCAGCTTTTTACTTTTATTGCCTCCACAAATCTTCTAGTGAGTGATCGTGGAATAGTTGTGCTCAATATGTACAAGTTGCTAAGCTACTGAAACTTTTATTGAGTCATAGGAATACTTCCTATAGTCAATGTTTGACACCAACATTCACAACATTATCATTATGACCCATTTATAGAGTAGAACACCCCATTTGGTATGTACCTCACAAGACATCTGCAACAGCTGGAAAGGCTGCAGAAATACCTCACTAAAAGAATCACAGGCCTAAAGCAGATGCCATATGCTGATCATCTAAAAAAACTCCAGCTATACTCTGTGGCATATCATCTACTCAGAGGCGATCTCTGCTTAACATACAAAGCCATGTCAAACCCTGAGCTGTTGGACATGCTCCACTTAAAGAAATCCCAATCCCTCAGAGCCACACGCTCCAGGGATCTAAACCTTATCACAATGAACAAAACATGCTGGAGGGATAGGTTCCTGACCCAGAGACTCCCCATACTCTGGAATAGACTGCCAAGCAGAGCGCCTCCTTGGCCCTCTTCAAAAGGATCCTTGATGATCGGATGGGAGATAGGAAATTCACCCCGGGGATCATGTCAGTTGCCCTGCTAGACAGGGGTCGTGGGAAGAAATATCCAGGAAATTGTTATGGCTAGGCTTGTATAGGCCCTAGGGGCCGATAGCCTAGTACCAACCTATGAGCTCCAGCAAATCTTGTGCAAAACCTGGCCATTTTGTCATGCAAGCTTTCACGTAGTGCATTAACTGTCCCCCTCTTCAAATTCAGAACTCCAGACAGTCTCAGATTTCACCTTTTACCTTCCCCTCTGTTTCAGTAAGTTGTTCCACCTGCTGAATTTGTTTCATCATCCTCTGCTATTTTTTTCCCCAAGTTTAGCAGCAGATTTCATGGCTGCCTTTTGATCATACAGGAAATCTGTATTCTCCAACCACTTCCAGACTTTTCAAGTTTGCTGCAAACAATCCAGTCATCTTCTGCAGTTCAGTTCTCATCACTTCCAAATTGATACCTTTTTAACATTTAACCATGTTTTCTTAAACGTGTACTGTATGATCATGATGCCATACTGCTCTGAACTATAATTCACTTCATTACCAATATGCTTAAGTTCAACTGTATACTCATTTTTCATAATTTAAGAAATGCCTACACTTTTTCAGTGGACCAAACATTGTGCAGAAAAAATTTTACTCTACAGTTTACCAGTTTTAATTACTAGAATTGCATCGCAACCAGGGGAAGTGACCATTTTCACTAAGCAGTGCAAAACGTCTCCATATTATGGCTGTAATTTGATGATGCATATGTATGCTGTGACCATTTTCATCTTAAGATAGCCACTGAGTTGTCAGTAATATTGCCATTGATTAGAAACAGATATAAAATGGCATATGCATGGCAGATGAGGCAGTAGAAAAATTATACTTTTGCTTTGTAGTCCATGTTAGAGTTGCATGCATGTGTTCAGTGTTAGTAGGGACAATCCAGGGACTAGTGTGACCATTGCTCAGTGATTTGAGAAGTATGGTAGAGGTGTGCTTGTGCTTGGTAATAGTTACCACTGAAATTGTGTGTGTTTTGGTAAGAGAAAAAACCCAGAGATGTAAAGTCTGTTACTTCATACATATGGTAATTGTTTGAACTGGTCTGTAGCCACTGGTGATGTAATAAACTGTGTGTAAAATGGTCATTGTCACTTTTAGTAACCTTTTATGTAAATGCTGACCAGTGGCTCTGAGTATGGAATACGTGCACCCAAAAGTGCAGTACAACCATGTTAAGTGCAGAAGAGAGACTTCATGTGTTCAGGACAGTGTGCTTCAAAGGGTGAAGTGTTGCTTGGTGAGGCACTGAGTGATGCAAGAAGGTTACTTAAGGATGACCTGTTGGTCTAAGGTCATTTGTGATTTATAGAACTTAATAAAATATAACTTGCTGACACAGGTTGACTAGAAATGACCTTTGAGATGAGCAGCCTCTCTTGAGCTAACAATGTAAAACAGATGCAGGTGGATTTTTAAGTAGCTGCATGGAATCTGCTGTAAGCATATCAGAGTGAAAACTCCTGTGTTTCCCATGATGTAACAAATAAGACATGAACAGGAAAAAATGGCCTAAAGTCTGAAATGCAAGGCTTGCCAGTTCTCAGAAAATTTGTGAAGGTAGTAGGCAAATGGCTGGATTTTCCAGACTAAGCCTTTTTAGGCTAATTTTCCTGTAAGCTCAGTTTTGTGGTTAGTCTTAGTGCATCACATTGTTAGATTTTAGCCTGGATGAGTTAATATCATGGCTGGTACTTTGGGTTATGGTTTCTGCACCACACTGTGTTACAAGGGATCTGCCTCAGCTGAATAGGGTGGTTTTACAGATCATCCGATCTCAACCAAGGCCAGTGAGTGCCATGTTTGGAAGTTTGGGCAAGTGCTGCAACATGTCAACAGGTAAAACTGAATTGGGGTTCCTTTGGCTGCAGAACAGGTAAATAGCTAACTTGGTGTTAAGGGGCATACCTATCAACCCTCCAGATTTTTGTCTCATATTTTGATCTGTTCCTCATAAAATTTGTGGCTTTCTGGCAAATCACTGGGATGATCTGAAGATTGAAGTCATCAAATTGACATTTGAGTTTCAGACTTCAAATCCTTCAGAAAATGTGTGTTAAAACAAACCCTGCTACTGTAGCAAGTTTCTAAGTTTATAAAGCACACTATTTAAAATATGTCCCTATTTTTGGGCCTTTCTTCCCCCAATTTTGTCAGGCTTTGTCCAGATTTATTGCACTAAGAGGTTGAAAACTATGCTAAGGGACAGTAAGTAAAAATTTAAACAGAGAATATATAATGTATTTTGTTCAACTGATAACTGTATCACCGATGCAGTGCAGACTAGAGTACATTTATGTATCAGAGTGTTAAGTAATGGCCAAATTCATTTAAGTACTACAGTGCTACTTATTAGCCAGACTTGACTACAAAGTTGATTCCTTTGTGAAAATAAGTCATTAGCCACCCAGGGACAGCTGTAGTGAGTTTTTCCAAGTTATTTCATTTATTCATTCAACTGTTTGTCTGCAGGTTAGTTTTCAGATTTAATTCTTTGTAAATTAGTTTTCAGAAATCCACCCTCTTTATTACATACATATACAGATATTTCAAGCACAGACAACAATGCTCTTCTAGCCTGCCAATATACGAAAACAGTTGTTCCCATAATAAGTGTCCAGGCTGTTCTTTAAAATATCTAAACAAATGCTTGCTTTGATAGTTTGTTCCCTGCATCAGCTACTCTGTGAACAACTTGGTACACTTCTCATTCCTATGTAATCTACATAGGTTGTTTGATGATTCTCTACTACTTTTTGATGTTGTGTCTTTTGGCTTATCCCGGTTAGGGGTCGCCACAGCGGAACTCCGATCCGCTAATGTTTGGTAGTGGATTTTTACATGCCGAGTTACCAGCCCTGAAGGACAACCTTCAACGAAGTCAAGCCCATTCATGCATGCCTCCACACAGAAGATGCTCTAGCTGAGAATCGAACGTGGCAACGTCTTACTGTGAGGCGACAATGCTACCGCAGCACCACTACCACGGGTTCTCTACTACTTTTTGATATGACCCCAAATATTCCCAGAGATAGTTGTCTCTAATGCCTGTATACCTGAATAAGGTCTCCTTTTAAGTATCTGAGACACTGTACAAGTTCAGATAGTTCAGTCTTTCCGCTGTGCTTTTTCCAGTTTACTCATCTAAACTCACTCGTTTTCCTGTAAGGTTTCCATGTTGTTGTTCCATGCTCAAATGTGGGGTCTATTGTAATAATGACTTAATTTCTGATTTCCTAGACTTTATAACCTGTAATTTTATAACTGTCATTAACCAATTAGGTGATACGATTAGAAAACTCAAAGCTGGATGTAACCATGTACCCAGGTCCTTAAATGAGTCTACAGATCTGAAGTAGTTAACTTCATTTTATCTGCAACCTGTGGGTATTCGGATCCATATCGGATCCGAGCCAGCAGCTTTTTTTCCTAGCATCTGCTCCAAGCTCTGAGCTCCTCCCCCTACCCATAATGCACTACCATCTCCTACCTTCCCTCAGATCTCGTTTGCCGCGCCAGTAGTGTGCATCGTGGTCTCCTTCGCTCTGAGCTCAGGGGTAGTAAGTTTATTAATACTTGGTCTTAAGTGTGTCTGAGTTGATTGTTTCCCTTCCTCTCCCACTAGTATATCGCTTGTTCATCGGTTAGTTAAAAAAAAAAAAAAAAAAAAAAAAGTTTTTATCCTGGAAGACAGCTTTCCTAGTCACCATTACATCTGCTATGAGGGTTTCTGAGCTTCAAGCTCGGTCTGCCATGCCTCCTTATTTGGTCTTCCATAAGGATAGGGTCTCTTTCCTTACTAATCCTTCCTTCTTACCCAAAGTGGCATCTGAAGTAAACATAAACCAGTTCATTAATCTGCCTGTTTTCTTTCCTAATTTCCAAAACAAGGGTGAATACAAACTTCATTTGTTAGATGTTCATAGACAACTTTGCTTCTGTCTTCATAGAACAAAATCATTCCACAAGACTGACCAGTTGTTTGTTTCCTTTTTCAAATCCTTTCTGGGAAAAGCTATTTCTAAGATTTCTTTGGCCAGATGGATCACTCTTTGCATTTCGCATGTCTACAAAGCCAGATGTTTATCTCCTCCTGGTATTGTTAAAGCTCACTCTACCAGGTCCATGGCGACTTCTGCTGCTTTTTGGTCTAGGGTTCTTTTGGACGACATTTGTGCAGCAGTGACCTGGGCCAGTTCACATACCCTCATTTCCCATTACAAATTAGATCTGATTTCTAGGGGTAGAGCATCCTTTGGCTCTGCGGTGCTCAGGAATATCCTTCCATAAGGGCCTCCCAGGATTGGAGTAGCTGGGGACTCTGTCCCACAGGTTGCAGATAAAATGAAGTTAACTACTTCAGATAAAGAAGTTATGTACTCACCATAACGTTCCATCTGAGTAGTCATACTTCATTTTTCTGCAACCTTCCCTCCCTCCATCCCCCAGACCTTGTCCTGTCTATACAGGTTTGGTTCATTGGGTTGAGTTGCTTATGTATTTAGTTGTAGCAAACTTGATCTGAGGGAAGGTAGGAGATAGTGCATTATGGGTAGGGGGAGGAGCTTGGAGCAGATGCTAGAAAAAAAGTTGCTGGCTCGGATCCGAATACCCACAGGTTGCAGAAAAATGAAGTATAACTACTCAGATGGAACGTTATGGTGAGTACATAACTTTTTTTCAGGCACTTTGTGCTGTATTAAATGTCTGCCTTTTACTTTGTCTCCAAAATCCCATATGCTTAGTTTCTGATGTATTTAACAGCATATTAATCTCCTGTGGGGCAGGAGAGTCAATTAAGTCAAGTCCTTCTGTAGGAATGTTCTGTTTGTAACACATGTAATCAGTGTACCCATTTTTAGCTTATTTGCATACAGAGTGTAGAACACCTCAGATGAAAGATAGATGTTGAAGATGGTCTAAACAGGTATTGGCCTAGGAAAGACCTCTGTGGGACACCTTGACAGTAACCTCGAATGTCACCAGTTCGTTTGCTGTATAATACTTGGCCATGTCCTATTTCTAAGCCGTGCAACTATCCATCTTATCAAGAATACATCAATACCTAGTTCTAATTTATTGATCAGTGTTTTGTGTATGGCTTCGAATGCTGGTTAAATCTATGTAAATTACATCATAGCACAGTTTTTCATTCATAGCTGTTGTATTGTTATAGAGCATCATGTTACAGGTGGTACTAGATCTGTTTTCAAAATATGCATGCTGATATATGGTTTCAAATCCCAACCTTTCCATTTCTGTCAGTAATTTATCTAATGTAGCCTTCTGCATTATTTTTCCATAATATGAAAGTAAATGTCACGTCATCACAAAAGGCTTCTTATCCAGAAAAAGAGGTCATTGTTCCCCTCTACTCATCACTCATTAGACCCATTATAGAGTAAAACGCCCGTTTTAGTATGTACCTCGCCAGACATCTACAAAAACTGGAAAGGCCACAAAAATACCTCACAGAGGATTACTGGCCTCAAACAGATGCCCTATGCAGACCGTCTCAAAAAACTCCAGCTTTACTCCTTCGCATATCGCTTACTCAGAGGCAATCTCTGCCTAACATACAAAGCTATGTCAAACCTAGAGCTGTTGGACATGCTCCATTTAAAGAAATCCCAATCCTTCCGAGATACATGCTCTGGGGACCTAAACCTTGTCACCACAATAAATAGAACATGCTGGAGGGATAGATTCCTGTCCCAGAGACTTCTCATACTCTGGAACAGACTACCTATCTATGTCAAACAGAGCTCCTCATTAGCACTATTCAAGAAAAATCTTGATGATTGGATGGGAAATAGGAAATTCACCCCAGGGATCACTTATGTGGCTCTGCTCGACAGCGGCACAGGAAAATAATTTTCTTGGGTGGCGAAAGTCAGGGTACCTTTTTCGCTAGGCTTATATAGGAGCCTAGTACCTTCCTATGAACCTATGTATGGGTCTGTATGACTCTGGGTTTGTCATACTCATATTCTCTTAAAGACAGGTTTAATAAAAGCATGTCTCCAATCTTGAGGAATCTTCTTGTATTTTTGCGACCTAGTAAATAAGATATAATGCTACTGTAGGTTCATGCCAAAGTGTTCTCAGGTCATTATAACTGTCTCCTCCCTGTGCTTTTAGATCTAGTTCGCATAGTTCTTTGTCAGTATAATCACATTTGATTTCAGTATCTGAGGTTATCTGGAAGTCCCTAGGACAATTTATCACGTTCTTTTTAGAGTCAAACTGCTTTGCATAAGGTTTTGTAAATATGTGTGTAATCTATTGTGGCTGAGAGTAAATTTTAGAATCTGCATACAGTTTATCAATTTGTATGTCTTCACTCCTACCACATCTCATGTGTCTTTACAGTGGTTTATTATGCTCGATATCATTGTATAAACTTTTCTTGGTCTTGTCTCACACTGTTTCTTCCTTTTCACCTCTCCCTTGTGTCTTTTTCCTACATTCTCTCTTGGAAAAATGTCTTTTTCTGTAGACTGAAGGTTTTCTGGTAGAAAAATGTTACCATTCCCTGTAATCTGTTTGATACTAAACAAAGCAGTGTTCTGTTTAGTATGTATTCTCTTTGCTTTATATATATTGATCGGATTCTTATTCGTTTGTTGTGAACTTCATCTTTTTTTTTTTTATTTTCTTGTATATGCTCTGAATCCTCAGATTGCTGAATACTTGTATCCATAATTTTAAAGTAGTCAGTGAAGTCTTGTCTTCATGTTCTGGTGTCTAGTTGTGACGTTTTTAAATCTCGCCACTCATGTCATGTCCAACATTTCAGTGTGCTACAGTGTTAATATCTCTGTATAGCAGTCAGATTGACAGGTTTTAAAATTGTGAAAGAAAGGTTTGAAAAAGACAGATGAAGTGTGTCTACTGTCTGGTCTTGTCCATTTTGCTTTCTTCACATTCATTGAAGGATTGACTGTCTCTCAAAGTGAAAAGCCTTTATAGTACAAATCAAGGTGAGTAGTTGGTTTAGCCATTTGGTTAAGCTAAGCTGAATGAGAAAAAAATGCATCTCTGTTTAGCCTGTTTCCTTGTATTGCCTGAGCCAATGCTGCTTACAGCTAACTTTGGGCTGCTGTACCTTGGGATAAGGAGAATTTGCACCCTCCTTTATGTTAAAATGCAGCTTGACATGTTGGCCTTTTAATCAAATCTGTGTTTTTGTCCATGTTATGTGGTGCATTCCTCTGGTTCAGTGGCTTAAGTTGAGGACTGGAGCGAGGAAGAGCCATCTGTAAGCACAAAATGGGAATGTGCATTGTGCTTGTGCATGATGAGGCAGTCATCTGTAAGCTTAATGTGTGGTGTGTGTATGTAAAATTATATATATAATCTGTGCATGTATGCATAATATGAGTGTACACACACACTCATGCTACATACAATTTATTTATACCCAGTGTACACACTTTGGAAAAGCTTGTGAACTAGGTTGTACTTTTTTATGCTAGTCAAATTTGGAGGCTAGCAGCTGCTTTAGGCACTGCCGTAGCTGGAGAAACCTGCTCCAATTTTTCCAGAAGTAATTTAAAATTATCCTCATTTTGTGCTTCATTTGTTCTTGTAGGTGAATCATTCTGGGGTTCCAACACTCTGCATAAGAAAAAAACATTACAGTCCCATTTCGTGTAATTTGCCTGCTCCTGCCCCATCTTTCTGCTTGTCTTTCCTCTTGAATTTTAATGTATTATGTTGTGTCTTTTACAGTCGTACATGTCTGTATCATATCACCCTGTTCATACTGTCTTCTGAAATGAGCAAATCAAGCCTTTGTACATGCACTCTCCAAAACCTCTTGTGCTTTAAGGTTGACTGTGTACCTTTTCAGCAGTCTTTCATCCCCACCTCTCTGTCTTTAAGGTATCCAAAACTGTACACATTACCTAACTGATATGTATGATGGCAATATGAGCAATTTATTCCCAATAGCAACCATACAGTTATACACTTCAGCATCTCATTAGTCTGTATTGTACTGAACTCGGTGCTTGTATTTTTTCATATCATTTTTGTAAATGCTCAAGTCAGGTACCTCTACATCCCTGTTGAGGGAGGGGATGCTGCAGCAATTCCTTGTACTAGAGTGCATAACTCCACACCCTTGAGTCAATTCCTTACTCATGTCTAGCTTATTTAGATTTCTCTGTGACTCTCTCCCAAATTTAGTACCACATTTGAAGCAACTGTAGTAGCAGCACTTAATTCTCTAAATTATTAGCAGTATATGCTGAATAGTAAAGGCTGTAACATCATATGTCCTGCCTTAGCTCACTGTTGCAGTATTCCAAACTTTTGGGTTATCTTGCTTAGATGCCCATCTGTAGTACCAAAACCCAAACCTTTCATAGAATCGCACGTCGGACATAAGAGTCTAAATTCTGCTTCTCTATCTGCCCATCAGAACGCAGGTCTTGCACACTTCCGTCTGTTCTACTCATGATAGTTGATACCAGTGGCCTTCAGTGGTTCAGGTAAGTGCTCCATTGGGGAACCTTACTCTTCCCCCCCTCCGTTGTATTGTCATCTAGAAGGGGAAAGTGCCTCTGCAGTAGGCAGATTCCCTACAAGGATCTCCACTTTCAGCCCATTTTCTGTGTTGTTGCACATAGTTCCCAGGATCAGTGGTGGCTCCCCCTTTGTGGAGTAGGTAACTGTGCTGTGCACCATTCAGAGGGCACAAAGCCTGATGTGAGGCTATTATTGAACATGGTGCTTAAGTGGGGAAGCCAGTTCGTTCTGACGTTCATGTAAAACGCAGCCTGGGATGTTGTCCGGTCCCATGGATGCTGTGTTTTTGCTTAGGAAAAGATTCTAGGACAAACCTGACAGACTGTAGTTCTGGGGGGCCTCCTTACCCCAAGTCCATCTGACTACCTTCTGGCTGCATCCCCACTCCTTGGTCCATCCATTCCCCTATCCAGAAAGCTCAATTCATCCCTAAAAAAAACTCTGCACCAAAAGGGATGTAGAGTAACCTGGAAAGAAGTTACTGTTTTCTGTGGCATCCCGCCACATTTACAAAATCAGATTCAGTTCCTCTGTCCCATCATTCAAACCTTGCTAATGCAAGGCACAGTAGAACCAGTACCGCTACAGTATGTAGGAAAAGGGTTGACTCCAATACTATTCCTTGTCCTGAGAAAAGGAGACTGGAGACCAGTTCTGGATTTCTTCACCCTTGGCACCTTTCTCCTTATTCCATCATTCAAGATGTTGTCCCTGCAAGCTCTGCTTCCATTCATCTCTCCTCAAGCCTTCCTGGTGATACTTCTTTTTGTTCTTTCTGCAGTCTTCCTGCAGTCCGCGGCCCCAGTCCAGCCCAATACCCAGCCCAGAGAGGCCAGAGAGTCGGTCATGGCGCTAGAGACTGACGCCAGACGCCAGGAATACTACGCGCATGACCCTACCGCATGACCCGGCTTTTTTTGCCGCATGGTCCGATGCAGAAGCAATTTGTGCAGGTGCAGGTTGGTTTTTGGAGATTTTCCGTTTCGAGTTTTTCAGACGGTACAGAGTTGGAGTTGAAAAGTAATGGGGGGGAATTTTTTTTTTTTTCTTGCCTCAGTATTTAACCGGATCAGAAAAAGTGAATAACTGTATTTCTGTGGGAAGCAGATACCTATAGGAGATTCATAACCATTGTGTATACCTTGTTTTGAGCAGATTTTTGTTGTGTTGGTATTTGTGGCCTTTGCTATTAAGCTTAAATTTTGCTATGTTAGTGTTGAGGCTTTGTTTTGACTATGGAGAGCTATTAATTCGTAATTGCCAATATGCCGCCGGACCTTCGCTCGCTCTAACGCAGCTAAGAACAGTCTAGTGCAGTCAGTGAAGTCTAGGGTGAGGAACCCCAAACCCCCTTTAGTTTCCTTTAGGGGGCCTGAGGGAGCCAGAGGTTTGCCAGGTGTCTCTATGGAGTCTCAGGCAGATACTTTAGAGATGTAGGCGGAGGTGGAGGGAGGCAGGGAGGGGCAGGCTGGCTTCTCTTCCCTCTTCCCCAAGGTAGTTAGGGCCTCTCCTTCTGTTGCCAAAGCTTCTTTTAGAGGAAGCCAAAGCTTCTGTAGGGGGGCTTCCTAGCATTTTTTCGGCTCTGTGCCTAGAAACATATGTAGGGTGGAACAGGGTTTAGTTAGTTTTGAACAGTGTTCACAGGCTTCAGAGTCTTCTGTGGCTTAGAAATTTGTTTTTTGCCCAGCATAGGCCCTTAGCTATATTCCCTGTGTTGAATGTGGTGGAGGATGTTTGAAATATCAGATTATCTCCTTTCACAATTGAAATCTAAGGTGGATGCTTTAAGGAAGGTATTGCCTCCGGGTGGGTGGCTGCTACTAGTTTCTTTCTTCGCAGACATGCATGGTTGAAGGAGTTACCAGGATTTTTTTTGATCCCCTTTTTACAGTCTGATGTGTTTGGACCGCCTGTGGAAGCAGTTTTAAAGAAAATGGAGGACAAAGCTAAGTCTATGCAGACTGTTAAAGATTTTTGCAGGTGCAGCCTCAAGTTTAGTAGAAATTGGCCTGCTAAGGGGTGGACATATCAGGGTAGGTCTAGACGGTAGAGGGGGCAGGGCAAGGTTAGCTAGGCCTAGATCAGACAGTTCACCCACCTGCAGAGAGGGTGAGGGAGGGCAGGTCCAGGGTCAAGCAGAAAGCCAATGACCTGTTTCTTTCAGCCAGCTGCCAGTGTCTGGCAGGGGCTTTCCTTTGGGAGGAAGATTGTTCTTTCTTTCAAAAATTGGGATTTAATCATCAAGAGACATGGGGTGCTGGGATATCATTCATCACGGTGAGGCTCAGCAAGTTTCTCAGTTCCACCCAGTAGGGGCTATTCAGCCAGTCCCTGTGTCAAGGGGGGCGCTTTTTTTTTTTTTCTGTTCCTTCCTTACCAAGAAAGAAGGAACACGTGGAGACCAATTTTGATTTATCTATCGTTCAAGATGTTGACGTTACAGCAACTCTACCTCCTCTGCTCACTGAGGATCAACGATGGATCTCAAGATCTCAAGGAAGCTTACTTCATGTGCCCATAAAGTTGCAGAAAGTATGTATCTGCGTTTCAACTGGAGATTTCATTGCCCTTGCTTATCTACTCTGCCCAGTAGTATTCACAAGGTTCTGGCTCCAGTGATAGCTTACTTCAGGCTTCAAGGCATTCAAATTTATCCACTTGACTGACTGCCTGATGATCTGGCTCAAGAAAAGGAACACAATATGTCAGCAGCAGCTAATGCCTGCAGGGTATTCTGTGAAACGAAATAAAAAGTCAGTAGTACCCTCTCAAGAAGACATGTGCTTCTGGGTGTGACTGACTGAAGCAGCCCAGATGGCCTTTTTTTAACCCCGACAAACAAAAAGAGTCTGTCACTTTACTTCCATCAACTATCTTCATTAGTAGGTTTCATGGCATCTTGGTTCTGGTGCTTCCCAATGCCAAACTGCATATGAGGAAGCAAACAAGGGACTCACTACGCGCCAGAGGCTTAGAGTTTTTTTAACGACAGATGCCTCGGACACTGCTTGGGGAGCATGAAGGAGATGTTAGCAGTCCAGTTTGCATTGATGCTGCTCAAAGAGTTACTTCTTCCAGGGCAGGTGTTGATTCTGACAGACAACACAACTGTCATGTGGTACATCAACAAAAGGGGGGAACACATTCTTATCCTCTTCTATGGGAGACCGCGTAGCCCTGCAACTGACTCCTTCAGGCAAGGTTTCATAGCTCCAGATTGGCTTGGAATTATGTGTGTTGAAGCATGGGGTCTCAGCTTCCTCACAAGTTTTTTAAATGTGATTATAGAAGCTAGAAGGCCTAGTACTAGAGAGTATGAGCAGAAAATGGAAGAGATTTTTGTTTTTGAGTACAGCAAAGAATTTGGAGATTTCAGAGCCTAATTCAGTTTCTAGAGGGCAAAGAATAATATAAGACCCCCACGTAGAGCTCTACTGCTGCTTGGGATTCAATTTTGTGTTGGAAAAACTTACTCTACAACCTTTTGTGCCTGCAGCTACTGCTGAATTGAAATATTTGTCATGGAAGACTGCTTTTTCGTCGGCTATTACTTCTGCAAGAAGGAATCCTTCCTTTATGCCTAAGGTAGTTTCTAGTGTGGCTTTAAACCAAACTATTCATTTGCCTCGTTTTTGCAGATCCTCAAATATTTCTAGGTGGATTGGCTTTTGCATTGCATTTGTTATTCCCAAGCATTTCTAAGGGGTGGCAACTAAGGATATTCTGGAGGCAGCTACTATTCTACCAGGACTGCAGCACTGCAGAGGGGAAGACGAAGAACATAGTACAGTTTTACCTACCTTATAAATGTAGATGTTAGAGGATTCTTGCTTGCTGCTCCAATGCTACTCTCCCTCCTTTCCTCTGTTGTTTCAGGGTGGTTGTGTAGGTGAGTTTACTTGCTTATATTTTGTGTATATCTGTACTTTTTTGGACCTAAAGGATGCCTATCTCCACTTTCCTATTTACCCTGCTTACAGGAAATTTCAGAGGTTTTCTATGGGTTCATCATGCTTTCAGTTCCCTGCTTTGCCTTTTGGACTTTCTACTACCTCCAGAGTCTTCACAAAATGCTTCACCCCAGTAATAGCTTACTACAGGGCTCAGGAAGTCCATGTATTCAATTATTTGGACAACCTGTTAAAGTAGGCTCCTACTCAGCAGGTACTCTAAATTCATGTCAAATTCACCATGGCCCTACAAAATGCCCTGGGTTTCAGTCAATTGGAAAAATAATCTGCAATGAAACAAACCCAAGACTTAGTTTTTTGAGGTGCATAACTAGACCGCCAACTCATGCAAGCCTTTCTGGTGCCAGGCAAAGTGCAAAGGCTAACTCACTAAAAGAATCACAGGCCTAAAGCAGATGCCGTATGCCGACCACCTTAAAAAAACTCCAGCTATAATCTGTCGCATATCGTCTACTCAGAGGTGATCTCTGCTTAACATACAAGGCCATGTCAAACCCAGAGCTGTTGGGACATGCTACACTTAAAGAAATCCCACTCCCTGAGAGCCACACGCTCTAGGGATCTAAACCTTGTCATCACAATAAACAAAACATGCTGGAGGGTTAGGTTCATGACCCAGAGACTCCCCAGACTCTAGAATAGACTGCCCATACATGTCAAGCAGAGCACCTCTTTGGCCCTCTTCAAAAGGAACCTTGACGATTGGATGGGAGAAAGGAAATTCACCCCAGGGATCACGTCAGTCACCCTGCTAGACAAGAGTCAAGGGAATTTAAATAGTGTGGGAAGAAATAGCCAGGGAATTGTTATGGCTAGGCTTGTAAAGGCCCTAGGGCCGATAGCCTAGTACCAACCTATGAACCTAACGACTTACTTTCTTTCTCTTCTCCCTGTTAAGCCCTGTACAGCAAGGGAGATGCTTGGAGCACTAGGATTCAGGCAGCAACCATCCCCATGGTCTCCTTTGCCAGACTCCAAATGAGGAAGATCCAGTGATACCCGAAATCCAACTGGTCCCAACATTCTCATCCCCTGGATACAGATTATTCTTATAAAATGCCTAAAAAGGAAATACTGATGTGGATATTGCAGATAAATTTCAATCTGAGTCTTCCCTTTGAACAGCAGACACCACAAAAGGAGCTGTAGAACCTGAAAGGTCAAGGACAATGGCCTACAAATCTAAGATCAGAGCACATTAATCTGAAGGAGATGAAGGGACTGATGTAGGCTATTCAGGTTTTTCTCCCATTCTTGGAAACCAGGTCCATTAAAAGTGCTCACAGACAAACATGACCATGTGGTACATAGGCAAGCAGGGAGCACCAGATCTTGCCAGTTTTGCCGACTGGCTGTTTTGGCATGGGAGCAGACCACACAAGCAAACCTCTCTCTCCAAGCAGTTTACATTCCTTCACAGTCCAATGTCCTGCAGATTTTCTAAGCACATCAAGGGGAGATCCTCACAAATGGATGCTGATCAGGGAGAACTTATTAGATGTAGTCTACAAATGGGTGTTGCCAAAGATGGATCATTTTTTTCTTCAACAACAAATGACTTCTGCTATTTTGCACCGCAACCCACTGTTCTCACTTGGAAAATGGACACAGTGTCCTTCACTTGGAAAGGGAGGTTCTTGTATGCCTCCCCTTCACAAGGTCTTTAAAGATCCAAAAGAAAAAGATCTTACTGGTGTTTCATTATTGGCCAAGGCAGCATTGTTTCCCTCTTCTCTTGCACCCAGCCAAGGGCCATCACCAGAAGCTTTCCACCACAGTGGACTTGCTCACACAGTAGTAGGGCTCACTACTTCATCCCAACTTGTCATCCTTCAACCTGTCAGTATGGATGATAGGATTCTGATCCCTTTGAGATACCAATATAGGGAAACATGCTACCAGAAAATCTTACATAGCAGAATGGAAAATATTTATTGTGTGGTGTCAACCAAACTATCAAGAGCCACTCCAGGCTAATATTGCTATAGTCCTGTCTTACCTGTGTGAGCTGTTGCAGTCTTGCCTATCCTACTTATTTGTCAAGATGCTTGTTTCAGCCATATCTACTTGTCTAACTCTGTAGCCACAACTTCTGTCCAGACTAGAGGTAAAACAATGGTTAAAAGGTGTAGTACACCTGTAACCTCCAAGAAAAAGCTATCCTTCCTACCTGTGACCTCAGGTTTGTGCTGGAAGTTCTCTCTCCCCCTCCTTTTGAACCAACGGTATCTGCCTCTGTTAAAGTTTGTACTTGGAAAACTATCCTCCTGCTAGATCTCACCTCTGCTAATTGAGTGTCTGAACTAGAGGCCCTTTTGGCAACATCTTCCCTTTCTTATTTTCCATAAGGATGGTGCGTCTTCAAGGGCTAATTCCTCCCTCATGCCAAAAGTTGTAAAAGAAGGTCTGTCAATCAGGCTGCAAATCTTCCCACTTCCGTAATCCACAAAATTGGGGAGAGAATCCTCCATTCCCTGGATATGCATATGCAACTGATATTCTACCTGGTTAAGACCTAGGATATTTGCAAATCAGACCAATTGTTTATCTTTCCAAGATTCCATAGTAAGAAACCCATTTAAAAAGCAGTCTGTTGCTACCTGGATTTCTAAACAGTTATCCTTTTGCTTCCTTAAAGTCCTGTATATAGCAAAACCTTAACTTGTCCTGCAAAGGCTTTATTGTACTAGAGTAGTGGCTTCATCTGGAGCCTTTTACAAAGTGATTGACTTTAGAACAATTTTAGAAGCAACTGCTTGGTCTCTGTTCCCCGTTTTGCCAGACATTACAGAATGGATGCCTTTTCTAGATCCAGAGCTGCCTTTGTCAGACCAGTCCTCTCTGGACTACAAGACATTTCTCCTAGTTCTCTTCCATCCACCCTTCACATCTGTTAAGCTGTGGGAATTGCCCAAAAGTTTGGAATACTGCAACAGAGATCTAAGGAAGGACATGCAGTTAAAGAACTTAACCATAACATTAGATGTCATACTGATCACTGTTGCAGTATTCCTTCCCTCCCTACCTTCCCCTTTTTCCTGATTCTTCATTTTTCCTCATGGACTGAAGGGTCTCACTCTCTCCCCCTCAGCTGACTGTTTTATTTCGTCTGTCAGGCCTCTTCAGGCTTACTGGCTTGGAAAATAGTCTGAGGATTTATGCAATTTGTGGTCGTACATCCACTTGCATACCATTATGCCCACAGGCTTTGGACATACTGCTTTGTGGAATGTTTTGATTTTGGCACATTGGCTGGACATTCATGTGAGGTAACCCAACTGTTTGGAATTCTGTAGCAGTTTATCAGTAGGACATCTATTGTTATGGTAAGTTCTTACACAACTGTACTGTCTTCCATGATCCAGTTCAACCACTTTGACACGTCTGGTCACCATAGGTTGCATGCAGTTCTGCATCTGTAGTGCTTTACCAAGGTCCAACTCCTCACATTACTCCCACAGTGACTCGCACTCCTCCTATAAAAGTGTAATTTGCTGCATATATGAGCAGTGTCCCAGAGCGCACACACACTTGATTGTCCAGGAAAGAAAATGAAATAATTCCTCTCTCTCCTTCTGAGATCAGGCTAGTTTAGATTGGCCACTATTTTACATTTTTTGGTGTTCACTTAACAGAGCTTTCGTTTCTTTCTCCTGCTCATGCCTTAGTGAGCTTTGTGGCTCAGGCCTTTAGTTGATTGTAGTTATCTAGTGATAGTTTTTCTTTTTTAAGCTAGTACTATGGACACATTAAAGAAGACACAAGGTTTCAAGAAGTGTGGCAGCTGGGGTCACAAAAGTTCCCCCCAGAAGACTTGCTAACCTTGTATTCCTAGGGTGGAACATTTAGTTGGCAAGTGAGATATTTGTTGACTTCGGATCCAGAACCTTTCAAGAGAAAAGTAATATGGAAAGTTGTTTTCCCACCAGTTCAAATCAGTGGAAAGGAAAAATGAAAGTATGAGGGGGGATAAGGCAGCGACAGATCCTAAGAGGTGTCCTTTAGTCTGCTAGAAAAAACATCTACAAAACTATTAGGTGTCATCACAGACAATAATCTAAAATTTGACCTACATGTTAACCAAACTATCAAAACCATCAATAAAAAATTAGGGTCACTTTACAGAATAAAAGCCTTCCTAACCCCTCCAGCTAAAATTGCCATAGCTCGCTTTCACCTTCTTTCAACCCTTCTGTATGCATCCCCTCTACTCTCGAATTTGAACAAGACTGTCCTTAACAAACTCTCAATTTGCTACAACCACATTGCCAGGTTTGCCACTGGGCTGCCTTTTAGGACACATCATTGCATCAATCTAAATCCGCTTGGTTGGCTTGAACTACCCAGCCTAATCCAGTATAACCAACTGATTATGGCCTATAAAATCCTCTATAATCCGGACAGTACTCCTGCACTTAAAAATATTATCACCCCCTATAACAATCCTAGACCGCTTCGATCCTCTAAGAAACTACTAATTCAGACTAGCAAAATTAATAACACAGCCAGTGATTCTCTCTTTGCAAACTCTGTAAGTAGATCCTGGAACTCTCTTCCAGCTGATATTACCTTACTTTCCACCTTAGGTCAATTTAAAACTAGACTCAAACAACATTTGTCACTTAACTGGCTATGTCAGTGTATCAAGCCTGGCTAACTCTCTCTAGAATGTGTAAAAATCTGTTGACCAGTTTACTGTGTAATTTAATTTAATCCTGATTTGTGCTCAGGATTAACTGTAACCTGTGGAACTTGTTTAACTTGCTTACTTATGTAATCTCTGTAAATAGTCTGTTTGTAATATGTAATGCTGTATCTGCTTACCCTTGGAGCTTTTCTCCCCGGGCCTCCGCTGAAAATGGACATGCATCCAGTCAGACTATCCCGGTCAACAAATGTAAAATAAATAAAATAAATATCCCCAGCAAAACCTGATCAGGGACCCATCCTGTCATCAGAGCAGGCATTGATCTCCCTATGTCCCAGTAACAGGTCTCTGTCCTACTGTGACTCCGTTTTGAGAAGAAGACTGAGCAGTGTCTCCTCAGAGTGAGAGTTATCAAGACACTTGAATTCAAGGCCTTCATCCTCCATGTCCGTTAGACTCGCTAGATCTCTCCTCGGTCCTTTCATTCAAATCGACTAGGATAAAATAATGAAGGAATTAGTAAGTGCTCTGAGATGGATATACTCTTATGCCCTCTTTATGCAGTGGCTAGAGAATGTTTCTTTACCCTTAATGAGTATGTTTACATACTTGAGCCTAGTTTCAAAACAAGGTGGTATAGAACTGACAGCATTTCATCAGATTCTGACATTTTTGTTGATGGGACTTCCCTTTTGTCTTGGATGCCTCTGACAGTAGTTGTGGCATTGGTGCCGAGTGTTATGGAACCAAAGTCCAAAACACTGCATGTGATCATTATCAGTAGTTAATTGCTAACCTCTGGTCCAACATGTCCTTGTCAACGTAGGTCTCATCAGCCTTTGAACCTTTAGTGTAACATTTAGTGCAAGAGCCTCCCTCAGCATTACTGTTGGCATTGGTACCCTGACTTCGGCCTGTTGAGTCTTTGCCAACCTCTTGAACTTTGCCAACACCGAAGACCTCAGTCAATGATCAGTCTCTGCTCTGACAGCCAAGGTTCAGGAGACAAATACAGTGCTACCCATTATATTGAGTGAACCTAGGAGTCCACGTCTGCTCCACCCCAGGTTGCCCCCTCAATCAGGCAGCTTGTTCTTTTTATCTTCACTCGAAAGGGGCAGAGAGTCATAAAGCCACTGATGGTAGTGACTGGAGTAGAATCCTGTCTTGGACACTTGGATGAAAAGTCCTCCTTCGAGTCTATCAAGGAAGAAGAGACAGAAAAGTGAGCATCTGAATTCCTTGATAGAATCCCTGACTGAGAGGGAGGCTCCCTGCAGATTCCCACCTAATGACCCTCCAAATTGGGAAGTATTGGAGCTAATGTATCAAAGTGGGTCATGGATAGTTGACTTGGCCTCCCCTGAGAGGGAAGTGTTACATGAGGCTTTTTGTTCACCCATTGACGTCGTAGGTCACCCCATTCCCCAACAAAATGATTGTGCTGGTAGTAGATAGGGTAAGGTGTCAGCCTAATGGGAAGAAATGTGTCCTAGAAGACGTGCACAAATCTCTGGCCAGCTAAGAACAGATTAGCCTGGAACAGCGCTCCCTTGGCTGACTCTATTGTGGTCCAGCAGCCCACAAGAAAGAGCCCTCTGACACTGTGATCCATCCCTGGATAAGAATTCTTGAACCATGGATCGATTTTTGGAAAGCACATTCACACATCAGATATGGTCTTTCTCAGTATGCTGAATTACATGGCTCATGTGATTTCTTTGTTCTCGAACAGAGCATATACTAGACCTGCTGAAGTTGCCTCACAGTGATCTCCAAGGAAACTTGGAGTCATTTGTGCTTACTGGTAGTGCTTCCAAGTTGTGGCACTAATTGACATTGTGGCTGATGGAACAGCAAGAACAGTTGGGTCATGCTTAATATTATGCCGAAATATCTGTCTGAAGTGGTGCAGTTTTGCAGACAACTTTAAGGTGTCTTTCTCTAATGCTCCAAAAGACTGGTCCTTGTTTGGACTGCAGGTGAAGGACAAGCTGTTGAAGAGTAAGCAAGAATGTAGAATGTTTGTAGTGGTAGGCATCAAGTTCTCCACTTCATAGAAAACCTTTTTATGAATCAGAAAAGGCAAAGAATTCAGGATTCAAAAAGGCTGAACCGAAAACTTTTGAGCAGCGGTCAGAAACCTCCTCGGATGTGGGAGCTTATTTCTGAATGGATGTTACTCTGGAGGCAAAGGGTGTCTGCATAATCAGATTCCATAGCTCATCATCTGGGAGCCTGCCACAGAATACCTGAGGACTTGCCTGACTCCATCTCTGGAGGCAATCAGTGGTCAAATCTCCCTTTATCTGGAAGCATGGCTGGCCATCATGCTAGACATAAAGGAGATAAAGGGAGGTTATGCATTCGAGGTACTTGATTGCCTTTGTCCCCCCCCCCCCCCCCCAAAAGCCACCATCTCTTTCACTTAGCCAGTGTCCTACATAGTCAGGTGTGGCCAAAGTTGAGACTTGCAAACCTCTACAAAGAAGTCATCCAGGAGATCCCCCCAGATCAGTAAGAATCTAGAATGTTTTGAGATTTTGTGGTGCTAAAGTTGTCACAGGGCCATCAGCCCATATAAGACTTAAGTAAAAAAAAAACAGAGACTGAATAGTCATGGTGCAATCTCTTCATACATGAAGAGACCTGGATGTGCTGTTTAGATCTCCAGGATGCATATTTTCAAGTTAAATTTGGAAGAACATTAAGGAAGCTCCTCTGCTTCAGTGAGAGCCAGTCATTTTAACTTCAGAGTCTTTTCATTTGTTCTTTTCACAGCCTTTAGGTTAAGTATGACAGCAGTGTCAGCTCGCATGAGACTAAAAGGAATCCATGTGTTTCCGTACGTGGATGACTGGTTGCTAGTTGCCCTCATTAGGAAATCACTGATTCAAGCACTTGAGCATTTACTGAAGCTGGTTCTGTTGGTGGAGATTTCAGTGAGCACCATAAAGTCCCATTTGGAACCATTGCAGGCACAAACATTTGTAGTGTGTGGTCTGACTAGTGTCCAAACCAACCAACATTTTGCTAGTGAATTTTTTCACCTTCCATACCTGTTAGATCTGCTAGAGCTCTCCACAGTTCTTTCATTCACCTTGATTAGGATAAGATGATGAAGGCATTAGAGATGGCAGTGCTTTTATACACACTGTACAGTCTCTGAAGTTCCATCCTGGTTATGCATCAGCTTTCAGACTCCAAGTGCTGGACCTAATGGCAGCATCCATTCAACTAGTTTCATTTGAGGTGTATGGCAATGGGTCCTCAGTCTTCTGTCTCTTCCATACTGCCATTGCCTTCACTGATGGTTAGAAGGGGCCAACATTCTACAGGTCTGTCCCTTTACATCACCTCTCCCTACTGTCACACTTGACACAAACATGTTGGCCATAAGGTAGATTGTTGCTTGGGGCTGACTGTTCAAGGCATATGGAGAGACAGAGGCCTCCTTGCATACTAGTATTCTGGAGATGAAGGTGGTGGTTCATTCGTTCCAGGGTTTTCAGGCCCCCATTCCCCAGGATGTAGGTGCCATCTACTCCCAACAACAACAACAGAGGTGTATATAAGCAGTGGAGAACTTGAAATGTTGAGCTATTGGAAGATCGTATGTGTACCTGATAGTTTTGATGGTGGATCCATTTATTGAACCCTGATTGCTTATTTAGCAGCAATATCTGACTTTCATCAAAGTCTAAGTACCACATTTCAGTCTCTTGTGAATGTCTGTAAGGCTTTTCCAAGAAGTGCTTGTTTGAGACCTCCATTTAGACAGTAGCTTAGCCTGGGTAGTGTGAATGGGGCACTCACCTGGATGTAAAGTCTTAGTGAACATAATCAGAATATGCAGATTTTCACTGAAGAGCTTCCTTTAGTGCTCAGTGTGGCATAAACTGTAATAGTTGTTTGCATGTTACAGTTTAAAAGGAAAGAGTTGTCTTTTTGTTTTGTGTGTACTACTAAGTCCCATTTCAGGGCTTTAGGACTGAAGAACTTCAGCGCTCCTTGTGTGGACTGTAGCAACTGCTTGCTTGTTTATTCAGTAGCAACCCAAATCTTTGCTGTGTAGTAAGGAGCATACAGATTGGTTAGATGTTCCTTGTGTTTCACTGTTGCAGTCATTACATTAGGGTAATCTGCTGGCAGGTTGCCCTCATTCGGCCTGAATAACAAATTCTTGGGTCCTGCATCAGTCGCTGTCTCTTCTTCCATGACATCAGGGATATAAAACATGCAGCCGACGCCATTTTAACCAGTCTTTCTTGCCGCGCGGTGCCTGGAGCAGAAGCAGTTCACAAGTGCCGTTTTCGAGTTTCAGAACCAAAGTCTTCAACCTAAAGCTAAGTACCCCAGTGGGGAAACTTTTTCTTGCTCCTTACCGATGTTAGTAAAAGTTAATAATTGTATTACTTGTGTGAAGCAAATACTTCATAAGGATTTTCATTTGCACTGTATTCCTTGCCTAGGCCCTGACCACAACGTGCCTTGCTGTCGGTTTTGTGCTAAAGTTAACCAACGCACTATTAAGCGTCGGTATATTTTTGCTTCTAAATATTTTGGCTCAAGATTTAACTATCCAGAAATGTCGTCCGTTAGCAATCCGACTACTGGAATTCACAAAAAACGCAATGAAAGAAAGACTGTCTAGGTCCAAAACCAATGACGAAACTTCTGAGCCAGTCGCCGGTACTCAGTGAGGTGCTTTCGCAGCCCCTGATGCCTGCAGCTTTTGATTCGCAGGCTTCTACCGAGACCCATTCTGAGTCCGGTCTGCTGCAAGATACTTCAAGTATTGAACCTGCAGATGTCTCTCCCTTAGATGGGTCTGGAGTCGCTGAGCAGGCACCGGCTTCTGAAGGTGTTTTCAGGCCTAAAGATTTGTATATTAAACCAACGCCATCATCAAAAACAAGGCCCAAACCAACTTCTATGTCTAAAAAAAACGATGCATGGGCCACATGTTCAGGCTCCTATGCCTAAAAAACAAATGATCAAAATGGCTGAGGGTTTAATTACCTTGATCAGTGGTTCCCAGCCCCCTCCTGCTAAGAGGCCTAGGCAAGGCACGGATTGTGAATCTTCAGATCAGGTTTCCATTTCTACTGATTCCTCTTCTGATCAGGAATTTTCTATTCCACCTTATGAGGACTCTGATGCAGAAGAATCCATTCCTTCTGCTTCTCCTCCTGAGGATTTTTTTTTTTTTGGGGGGAAACTTTGCATACCGTAAGGGAACATTTTCATTGGGAGAGTCAGGATTTTTCAGAATCCAAAAAGAGTTTTAGGGATTTCCTTCTTCCTCAGCATAGGCCTTTGGTTATAACTCCTGTTTTAGACATTGTTGATGATGTTTTCTCAGAATCCAGCATGGCTCCTGATTCCCTGCCTCCGGCTCCTAGTAAGCCAGACAGATATTTCAGGGTTCCTGACTCCCACAAGTTTCTTTTTAAAAACCCTACTGCTGACCGTGAAACAATTTTTCAGGGTCCCAAGGGTGTTAAGGCTTCTACTGCTAAAAATCCTACCCCTTCTGATAGTCTCCAGGGCGCTGGATAGATGGGATAAGAAGGTTTACACGTCTGCAACTCAGGCAATCAGGGCTTTAAACTGTCAATTTCATATGCTTAAATATCATCAGCATGTCATGGGCTTATTGAAACACAAAATGATGTTGATTTCTGACTGTGTGGAAAATAGAGTTTACAAGATTTATTCCATTCAGCTGAACAAGTTGGAAAGCATACTTTGGAATGTGGTTTTGATTCCTTGGAGGCCTCTTGCAGGGCCACCGTAACTGGATCTGTGATAAGAAGGCATGCTTGGCTCAAGGAGCAAAATCTGCCTGATTATGTTAAAGCAATATTGGTGGATGCTCCTTTACAACAGGACAGTCTATTTGGTAATAAGGCAGAAGTTGTTTTGAAAAAGATGGAAGACAAAGCTAAATCTATGCAAACTGTAAAAGACTTCCTACAAGTGCAGCCACCCAGGTTCAGCAGGCACTGGCCTACTAAGAATTGGGCCTTTCCAGTACCCAACAGAGCCGCTCAGGTCAAACCCAGACACTCCAAAGACTCCAGGTTTCAGTCACAAGGAACTTACAGAACAAAACAATGGGGTGCCTCCACTTCCAAATCTGGAAGTAGCAAGGCAACCCCCCTTACGGTAAACAGTCTCAATGACTTTCCTCTGCCATTTCCAAGCACATATCTTTTGGCAGCCCCTTTGGGGGGAAACCTAGCACTTCATGCCCAAAATTGGCATCTAATTACCCAGGACAAGTGGGTTTTAAATATAGTATCCCAGGGATACAGATTTAATTTCCACACGTTACCAATTCCAAACGGATGGCCAGATCTGCCTCCAAAATTCAAGATGCTGACTCTACAGCAGTTACTGCCTATGCTGGGCAAGGATGCCTGGTTGGTAACTCTAGACTTAAGAGGCTTACCTGCATTTCTCAATCAGGGAATCTTGCAGATGATACCTCCGCTTCAAAGCAGGCTTTTTGCATTACCAGTTCTCTGCACTGCCCTTTGGCTTATCTACTGCTCCCAGGGTCTTCACATCTTCACAAAGTGCCTGGCACCAGTAATTGCAAAGAAACATTCAAATGTATCCTTATCTGGACGATTGTCTAATTCAGGCATTTGTAAAAAGGTTTTTAACATGCCTAGGGCACACCATAAACGAAAAGAAATCACAACTGGTACCCTCTAAAACAATTACATTCCTGGGTGCAAGCTGCAATTGCAATACAACTGCCCAGATGGCTTATCTCATGCCAGACAAATTCAATTGATGACATACTTCAAACAGGTGGCCACAAAAGCCCAACTATCTGCAAGACAAATTCTGCAGGCCTTGGGGTTCGTGGCTTCCTGCATTCTACTAATTCCATATGCAAGACTGCATATGAGGAAACTTTTGTGGTACCTAAAAAACTTATGGAGTCATCATTGTCACAGCCGGGAAACAATGATTCCTGTCATTCCTTGCCTGCAACAGGAGTTCCTATGGTGGGCAGAGGCCTGTCACCAAAACAAGAGACTGTCATTCATTCCACCCCCTGCCACCCAAACCCTGACTACAGACTCATCAGATTATGCTTGGGGGGGGCCCATCTGGCAGGGAGATGCATTCAGGGCGAAGCCTAACTCAAATGCACCTACATATCAACCAGAAAGAAATGCTAGCTGTACAGAATGCTCTGACAGCCTTCAAGGACTTTCTTCATCCAGGACAACTACAGATAGACGGACAACACCACAGTTATGTGGTACATAAACAAGCAGGGGGGTACCCACTCCTACCCCGTTTGCAGACTAGTCATGGCTTTGTGGAACACAGTATTGACTTACCAAATACATCTACAAGCTCAATTCCTGCCAGGAAAGCAAAATACTCTGGCAGACGAACTAAGCAGAAATCTTATGGACCCACACGAATGGAAACTGGATCCACAAATCTTCAACATGTTAACATGAAAATGGGGGAGAGCCCAGACATAGATCTTTTTGCCTCTCCCCAAAACTATCAGTTGGACAAATTCTGCACAAGAATTCATCACAAAAAAGCTTGGAAAGTGGATGCTCTATCCTTCAGCTGGAAAAACCTATCAGCCTATGCCTTTCCCCCTCTGCCTCTGCTCTCCAAGGTTTTACTAAAAGTCAGACAGGAAAAAACGAAAATTCTGATTGCTCCAGACTGGCCTCGCCAACACTGGTACCCACTCCTACGCAATATGTCACCTTCCTCCGTGGTACCTTACTCAGACACCTTATCTACTGTCTCAGCAGAACTATCAAATTCTGCAAACTCTGCTGCAAACTCTGAATCTTGCAGCATGGCTAATCACCTAATTTCGCCAGTCACATCTCTCAGTAAACCTGTGATGGATGTCATTTTGGAGGCTAGAAGGCCTAGTACTAGAAAAGCTTATGCTGTTAAATGGAAAAGATTCTGTTCTGGAACCAAGCACAAGGAATAAACACAGCAATGCCCAATATTCCTCAGATTCTGCAATATTTCATAAGGGCCTATCTTTTTCTTCTATAAAAATTCATGCCTCTGCCATTTTGGATCATTACAACACAGAGCCTCCTCTCTTTTCTCATCCCCTGCTAAAGCAGTACCTCTGAGGGGCAAAAAATTTGAGACCTCCTAGGAGAGCACCAACTCCTGCATGGTACCTCAATTTTGTGCTGGAAAAACTCACCCCATCTCCTTTTGAACCAGCTGCTACTGCAAACATAAAATTTTTCTCTTGGAAGACATCTTTTCTTTTAGCAGTCACTTCAGCTAGAAGGATTTCAGAACTACAGGCTCTCATGGCAGTGGAGCTTTTCATTATATTTTATCCGGACAGGGTGGCCCTCAGGACCAATCCATCCTTTATGCCTAAGGTGGTATCCAGTGTGGCTCTTAATCAGACCATTTATCTGCCAACTTTTTTCCCAAATCCACAGAACAAGGGGCAGCGGATTCTGCATTCATTGGATGTACACAGACAACTAAGATTCTACTTAAATAGGGCAAAATCTCTAAGAAAATCTGAGCAATTACTGGTAGCATTTGCTGCAGGGCAGAGGGAAAGGCTATTTCAAAACAGACTATTTCAAATTGGATAAGCCATTGTATTTGCTTCTGCTACATGCACCATGGTAAACCTGTCCCCAAGGGATCAGATCCCATTCCACCAGGGCTGCATCTACTTCTGCAGCCTTTCTGAGGGGTTCCTACCAGAGACATTCTAGAAGCTGCTACTTGGAGCTCAGTTCTTATGTTCACCAAACATTACCATTTACCTCTCTCCTCTAAATCCAGAGCAGGCTTTGCCACTGCTGTCCTGCAGGGCCTTATAGCTGCTCCTAATGCTGTATAATTCCATCCTTCCAACCATAGCTTTGGGATTCTACCCAAATGTAATGACTGCAACAGTGAAACACGAAGAACATAGTACAGTTGTGTACACTTACCATAAATGTAGATGTTCGAGTGTATTCACTGTTGCAGTCCTAGTTACCCACCCACCAGCCCCCTATTTCTCTTATTTTACCTCTTCTTTCTTTTACTATGCTCAAAAGCCTTTTTTGTGTATTTGCTTTTAGTTGAAGGTATATTTTTTGTGTTCTAAATTACATATATATTTTGCTCCCCATTTGGGGGGCACCTGACATCTGGGGCAAGAAAAACTGATTAAAATGGTGTCGGCTGCATGTTTTATACCCCTGACGTCATGGAAGAAGACAGCAACCGACGCAAGACCCAAGACTTTGTTATTCAGGCCGACGGAGGGCAACCTGCCAGCAGATTACCCTAATGCGATGACTGCAACATTGAATACACTCTAACATCTACATTTATGGTACGTGTACACAACTGTACTTTGTCAAGGTGGAGATCAAATGTACATTAATATAATAATGACAGGGATCTTTTGTGAGCTAAAGTACAGAACTTGTACATGTCCCTTTTCTGGTAGTATACTGTATGTTGGCAGTTTCCAGACTAATAAATATGTAACTGGCTGTCCTATCCATTAGCACTCTGTCTTCTGCACAGTTATAAAAAAACAAGGATCTGTAATGTTGCAAAATATCACCCTCCAGTGGGAAGTAAGGGTTGAGTAATTGGAAAATAGAGCGTCATGGGTCCTCTCTAATCTGATGAGAGTTTACAGAAAAATCCTTCTCATAATGTGGTTTAATCTTTGTTAAAGTTGTGATATTTATCTTGTCTGTTGTGATCACTTTGGCTAAGTGGCCAGAAATTTATACTTGTGTCATGCTGAAATGTACAGAATAATTCAATTACTGGTTTACTTTTGTCTCATAGAGAACATGTTTCCACACACCTTTGGCACCCCAGGCACTGGAAGATGTTAAAAATGTGGTGCGAAAGAATATAAGTGATGGGATTGCTGACAATGGCTTAACATTAAAAGGTAATCAGCCTGGTCTGTGCTCAGATGTCTGTATCTTGGTCCTAATTATCATTTGCATTTGTATAGAGCACATTATCAAGTTTGTGCCTGCATTTATTTGCAGGATGCCTTTTGAGTAAAGGGCAGTTTTACAGTAGGAATACCCACATCTCAGGTCAATAATAATAAAAAAAAAATGCTTGGGTTAGTTCCAAGTTAGTCATTTTAGCATTTTGTTGAGTATTGAAAGTGGAAATGTGCATATAGAAATATATTTTCTAATGAATTGCCATCTCCTGTTAAGTTACTGATGTTTTGTTTTGTGTTTCATTTTGTGTGCTAGCGAAGAGAAGTTAGAGGAAATTTAGTCAAGTGAAGCTTTTTTTTTTTTTTTTTAAATGGAAAAGTACACATTGCGGTTCTGTACTTTTTAATGATAGACTGGCACCCTCACATTCTGACAATCTTTGCTGGATAGGTACTGCCTTCCCACAGCCCTGACTTTTTGGATGCTGGAAGTGTTTAAAGTTACAGAAGTTTTCTTTTTTTTGCACATGCATACCCAGCATATTCCCAGCTTCCCAACTCTCAAGTGACCCAAGGGCTGAGTAAACTTGGGTAGACCCAAACAAGCGGGAACATACTGATGGTAGATAAATGATAATTTAAAAAAAAAAAAAGCTTAAAACAGAAAGCGACAAGTTTTCACAAGAATAATTTGATACGGCATAAAGAATCTAGCTACAGGGTTAGGTCCTTGATGCTTTGTAACGAGCGTTTTCCAGACTTTGATTTTTTTTTTTTCCCATGCCTCCATTGCACTTAAGCAGCAGCATGTACATATGCATGAAATACATAGTAATATAAGAAGAAAGTTTTGTTGAAAAAGTGTCTTGCATATTATCCCATCTAGTAATATAAATCTTTACTAAATCAGGTACTGACCAGTTGCTTGCTTTTTGTTTTGACTGCTTTTATTGGATTTGTCAGCTCACAAATTTGATCTAACAAAGTATTCTCTAGTGTCCTGTTATGAAACTGAGTAAGTGCTGATAGAAGCATCTCTGTCTGCTAGAAAATATCATTGTTGCAGCCCTCCATAGAAATGCAAGGCCAGCCATGAACTGATGTGGGAGCTGGTTCCATGCAGTTACATGGCACATGTGCATCTGAATTAGCTATGGAGTAAAGCTAGTGTGTATACAAGACCATCTTCAACAGTGATTTTCTCTGTAGTGTTGATCTAGTGAATATGCAGCAGTCTGCTCTCAGTGGGTAATGCTTCCCATACAAAGTAAATGAAGTCACAGGAAAACTTGGACATATGGAGTAATAATCATCGGGGTGAGGGCTTATGCCTTTCAAAAACTATAAAATGCCTACAATTTTTTTAAAGAGGTAATCTGTTGAAGAGAAAATATGGAGTAAAGGCTTACTTCAGTTCCAGCAAGATGAGAGGTATGAAGAGAGAAGTTGCATTCATTACAGCCTTTGCAGAGAATAAGCAGATGATCCAACGTTTTGATGGTTGTGTAAAGGAAAATACTAAGGGAACAGAAATTACTAATATAAGTCTGTATGCGAGTGCCATACAACTCCTGATGCCTTCACCTTTTCATTTTCATGTAAGTGTTGAGTCAGAAGCAAGGATAGAAATATTGAAGAAAGCATTAACAGGCCATGAAGATGAAGCAGGGAAAAAAGACTCCTTGGGCAAGTGGTGGAAGGGAGAGACTTTTTAGGTTAGAAACGTGCTTGCTGTATGTACATGCATCTCAAAAGCAGAGCTTAAATTTGAAGGGGCATAAAGAATAGATTGCATTTTTGATTAGACTAGAGCTCTGAGGTTGGTTGAGGTGTATTTTGAAACATTTGTGGTGAACAGCTATCATCCCAGTGGTGAAACCTGGAGCTAAATGGATGTACAAGGATTCTAATACATGTATTGATCAAGGCTACTCTTGGGCTACAGAGGAGGTTCTCTTTTCTGCTCACCACCAGAAAATGCAGAGTCAAGATTTAACATTATCATGTGTCTCAGATTTTAATAACTGGAGGCATGAAATATTTAATTGACTCTCTAAAACTGTTAGTGTTTGGAACAGAACCACCTAATTTGGAGATCAGTAATTCAGGTGATTGAGAAGGCAGGAGGAGTAGTCCTCAGAGATGAGCATCAAGCAAGGCCAAAGAGTGGGAGGCCAAGTTATTTCTTTTTTCCCCAGTTTAAGTAGTTCCATGTGCTAAATGAGTTTATTTTGGGGGAACAGTTATTAAAACTGAGAGGCAGGAGAAGCAACAGCAGTAAATGATAGAGTTGTGACCTCTGCTAAGAAGTGTATATTGGGAAGAGGAAGAGTTGTAAAAGACAAGATACATTTGAAAGATGTATTTGGAGAAATTAATGCAATTTTGAGGGATAAAACTGGAAAATTGTGACTGAAGAGCTAACTTGGATCATGAGAATAAACATATGCATTTAATCACAGCTTGAATAAAGGTATCAACTTGGATCGCCAATGTAATTGGGTATTGAGGGCTGCAATATGGGTAGCGGGAAGATGTGCAGTGTAAGACCACTTTAAGAGGGGATTGAGTGGTTATTGATGTGTAAGGGGAAACAGTCAGTGAGGAGGTAAGGTCACCAGCTGCAGTTGGTGGTCCAGACAGCAAGCCTGTGAAATACAGTCAACAAATGATTAAATGTTAAATAGTACTTGATTGATATGAAAGCTTTCTGGTATGGAAATTAGCTTGGAATATTGTAAGGTGCTGAATTGCTGGAAGATTACTGCAAGGGAAGGGGAAGTACTTTACATTTAGTAACCGAGACTTTGCCGAGATGTGAATGTTGTCTGGATTTTCTTCCACAAAAAAGTGAATGTAAAGGGGAAAAGAACAGAAGGGTTTGTGCAAGCTGAAGTGACCTAAAGTAACCATATTAGCAATGCAAGTAGTCTCTTTGATAGTAGAAAGCTGTCCATTAACAGCTTCATATTGAATGTAGGATTGAGACTGTAAGAAAAGCATGCGACTGCTTCTTTAGTTAAGTAAAGAGTTTAGAGTTAAAAATGCTGTTGAGACTGAAGTCATTAAGACGTTAAAAGGAAACAATGGTGGTGAGGTTGTGCAGGTTAAATGCAGGAGGCAGAAAAGTTGAGCATGTATGAAGATGACTCATTAAAACTTGGTTAATTTCTTAAGTTTGGGGCCAATTGTTATAAATAAAATACACTGAGCAGAGAAGATTAATGTAACAGATAAGAGATGTTTTATTAAAATATAAGGGAGGTGGAGAAAGTGAAAGTCTGTGTATTCCAAACACTGACTGTTTTTGTGTTCAGCAGAGGAGGTATAAAACATTTGGAAGTGTAACAGATTGTCATAATAAATAGTGTATAATTATATACACAAAAGCAGTGACAATGTTCATGAAAGTGGAAAATTAATTTATAAGAGGTAGGGGAGATGTTTCAGAATGATAGTATATAACTGGATTACTGCTAAAGTTTTATACTGCTGGTTTATTGTAAGCATAAAATGATCTGTTGTATATTGGCCAGATGAAAAGTGTGGCAGGGTATAATAAAATGATAGAGTGAAAAAGTAAAAGGGATATTATCGAGTTGTGATATTATGAGAGACATTGCACACAAACATCTGCATTGTCATTAAAAAGGATGTTAGAGTAGTAAAGGAATGGGAAGTTGCTTTAAAAGCAGTGGATGCCATGTTAAAAGCTACAGGCAGCTGTAAAAGAGGACATTTTTATTTACGAAGAGGACTGTTGACTACACATGCTTGAACAATGAATTATGAAACTCCAGATTTGGGAAGACTGTTAAATGGTGAGAGGGGTTTTGATGGTGCTTTACTTTTTTAATGAATAGAAATAAAAGGGGTAAGAACAAAGGTAGAATAATAATATGGATATTAAAGAACTCTCTTGCAGCCAGTTTGGGGGGGGGGGGGTGCCAATCTTTAAGTTCTAATAAGAAAACATGGTTGTCAACAATCTTCTTGAAATTTGACTTTGCAGGCATTGTCAAGTTAGGGACAAAGACCCTTACCTTGGAAGAGCAATGTGCATGTCTGTGTATATTTAACATTTTTCTTTAGGGAATTATTTGCTTTTCTTTTCACAATGGGCAGGAAATAGCTCAGGTGAGCAAACGGCAGATTACGTATTCCTGTGGGCAGAAGAGGAAGAGGTATGCAGTAAGGAGAATTTGGCAAGCAGCAGAATATGAGAAGGAAGAGCATTCACTAAGCAGGATTGTTTTCTGAATGTGTATATTGCTATGAGAGATAGCTGAAGAGGAGTGAGTAGAGGTAAGGTTCCGATTATATGCAAGTTAGAAAAGGAAGAGTCTGGGACAGAGGGGCAGTAGATGGCAGGAGTTTTTTTTAAAAAAAAAAAAAAAAAAGTAAAAATTATGGGAGCATAAGTATTTTGTGACGTGGTTCGCACTTGTGTATGGTGAGTCACTGAGATTGTCATTTGGGGCTGTATTTAAGATTAGGCACAATATGCATTAATAGAAGGCACTGTATTTAGACCTGAATTAGAATGTTCCAAGTGTCAAAATGGAATGTCTTTCCATATAATTGTCAAGCCTTCTAGTGTCCGAGTAAGATTTAGTCAAACTCAGATTGAATGTTGGTCTTTCATGATTGAGGGTGGGGGCTGAGCATTTAAGTGGGAAAAAAATAATTGCTTCCTAAAGGAGGAGGGATTGCGGTTCCAGAACATCAGTATGCAAAAGTTGTACAAGGGTAGGATAGCTCCTACATTGCAGATTGGAAACAGATGAAAAAGTGTACAGAACCGGTAGGGAGATATCCTGGAAATTTTCCTGATTACAGAACAAGAGGAGATGAACTGCTGAGAATTGCAGATTCTGAAAATGGAGACACAGATGCTGTTTACAAATAAATTTTCTAAGGGATGGATCAAAGAAATTTAGAGAGCCGTGTGGAGAAAATTTGACATTTGAAGGCAAGGTGCCAGTATATTGGAACAGAGTAGTTGCGGTAGGGTTACACAGTGGCCAGCAGTAGATTCACTCTGTCTGAAGCCCAAGATGTAAGAAGACTGAAATGGGTTACAATGTTAGAAATAAGTGAGCACGTTTGAAAAAATGTATACAAGAAAGTGGAAATGGTCAGAAAGGGATTAATTTCTGTTTGCAGGTAATTGAATAGCATTACATTACTAATGTAATTTGGAATAGCGATTTGGGAAACTGTGCAAGAAAATAAATGATTGTGTGGAAACAAGTGTACTAATCCTGAGGGTAGCAACAAAGGAATGGAGGTTGAGTATTTGCGTGGAAATATTTGTATGAGCATTTTTGTACTGTAGCTAGTTTGTTGAACCACTCCAGGAAACCTCTTTGCCAGTATTTTTGTGGAAGGAGAATGAATGGGTATGAAACCATACTTTTCTGAGAATGTGGTAGGCTGAGTGACTAAAAGGAGTTTTACATATACTGATGAGGTGTGGGAAATTCAGAACAGCTTGCTCACCAATATTTTTTCCCCAGGTAATCCTTGTGGGGGGGGGGGGGTCCCAGAGCATTAACCACATCTGGTCTGGGTTGTAATATTAGCAATAATGGTAATACCTGGGATGTGGAAAACCACAAAATCTCCTGACATGAAGGACTTGGAAAGGTTAATAGAAAAACTGGTGGAAAAAGAAACCAGATTAGCAATGTTGCAAGTAGGCTGTGATTTCTCAATAAGTGGATGCCCAGGTGCAATACATGGACAAAAAAAAAATTAGGTAGGAAATGGAAGTAGTTTTGAAAGGAGCCTGGAATTCAAGAATGAAACTTGTCTGGTTTTAAAGTAATGAGTGAAGACACAACTGCTTGAAAAGAGAGGGGGATATTTTTGCCAACAAAATGACATCTTATGTTGTGTGGTGTTTATGAAAGAAAAGAAATGGCACGCTAATGAAACTTTAAAAAGTGTATGATCGTAAACTGTGTTCTCTTTAAATCTTTATCTTTGTAAATCTTTATTTCTTTACCTTTGTGTTTATTTGTTTGTAGGTTATTATGGCATTAAATATTTTGAGCAAGTGTAGTCCGTATCAGCTTGCTTCAGTACCCAGTAGGACTAATCATTTAACTCAGAAGAAAGACCATAGTAAATTGGATGCATTCCAGCTGCTTTTCTAAGTTGGGAATTTGCCGATTACGCAGGGAGGTAGTTGCTGTTCTTGTGTTGTAGATGAACAGATAGGAGCTCCCCTTATTACCATTGAAGCCTAGAATAGACTGAATTCTTGTTGATGTTAGTCATATTCTTTAGTGCATCTGGCATCTTAGAAATGGTTACTGTCCTTTACATAATTTCTCAGATGAGTGCTTATGCTCTTATCTTCAACTTTAATCTGAGAGCAGAAATACCATCATCCAGTTGTCAACAAACGGAGCAGGGTTTATTCTAATTTGTATCCCTCCTGAACTAAAAAGTATATAAACGAGATGGCTTGTTCCCTGAGGAGTCAGGTTAGGGGAGTGGCTTCTATTTGCAGGCTCATATTTCTCAGAACGAGTACGATTTCTGACTTAGGATATGTGTGTATAGTGGGGATGGAGGAGTCCAAATGTGGGAAAAGCTTTGGTTAGTAATCCACAAGGACCTGCATTGATGTGAATGTTCACTGGGCAACTGGCTCGACTGTGCCTTGAGAATAACTGCCCCCCAGGTTGCAGGACTACATGGACCTCCAGTTGGGAATGAGTGAGTGAGCAAAGTGAGCAAGGAAGATGCTTTTGTTGACCAGGGTGTGGAGGGCGAAAAACAGAGATGGAGTTCTGCAGTGAAGTCCTACCTTGCCTTTTATTCTAGACCAAAATGCAGCTTGATTAGAAACAATCATATCTGGAGGAACTTGATAACCTAAAACCACAGTATTTGCTGGAACAGCAGGAGAAGCATGTGGACATCCATAACTTCTCCTGGGGGATGATTCAGTCATCTGAAGGGCAGATCTAAAATTGTGAGCAGTGCCTTCCTTCAAGTTGTAGCTTTTGTAATAGCAGTGACTGATGTAGCTGTATGCACAGACCTTGGGGGTTCATGTTTACTTTTATAGAGCGTTTTGTAAGGCAGTTCACCTTTTCCCAGTCTTACATGTTGGAGAAGGGGATATGCAAAGTCATGGAATTTTGAGAAATAAGCTCCAGAAGAAAATTATTGAAATCAAGACCCCACCCCCTGGAGAAATGTTTGACAGTAGAATGGTCCCTGCTTTCAAGAATTATGATGATCATGCCTTCAGCTACTATCCTGTTTTTCTTGCCTTTCTCTGTGTCCTGTGAAAACTACTCCACAGACCAGCTTCTGACCATGTAAACAAGTGCAGGTTGCTGACAACTGTGCGGTAAAGCTTTTGTGCTGAATATCGCCTTGACAGCCTGTTGCACTTTGCTGATGATTAGGGGAGTCTTTTACAGGGGCAGGCAGCACAGAGAGATGTTGGATTCTGATATTAACTCCCCTTTGATTAAAAACAAATACAAGCATGGTTATTGGTAGTGGGAAAGGATATAGTGGCCCATTCAGGATGTATTACTTTAACAAATTTTTGAGAAGGGCCTCCCCTGTGTCTGGCGGAAAAGACCTCAGCTGTCAGAGCTTACCTGTATCTGGAGTCTGGACTTTGTAATGAAATGTATTTGTCCTTCTCTCTCCTACCACATTGAACCAGCTAGCTCAGCTCTGTTCAAATTCATATCCTAGAAAATGCTGCTTTTGGTGTTAGTTTCTTCAGCAAGAAAAAATCTCAGCACTAAATGTATTTGTCACAATCTGTACATTGTTTTCCACAGGGACAAACAGACATATCCCTCCTTAGTGTTCACATTAGTCTTTGGGCTGGTTTTGATCCAGACCATCCGGTTCTATGTTCTACAGTAAGCTCCAGATCACTGGGGAAGAGCTGCTCTGTTGATGGCCATGCATGAATGGCTGAGTTATTAAACTGACAGTAAAGTACATCAGATTGCCTTTTCAGCAGTTGCATTTTTTTATATGAATTGCTCATTGTGATGAATTTTTCAGCCTTAATCTAGGATAATTTAGTGAGTCCTTTGTTTAACTGCATATGCACAGGTGCGCATAGCCTCACAATTGTATTCACTTAAGTCTTGCAAACTATATTCCAGTATAGTGTGCTATGTTTTATGTATCTGTAAAAAGGGTCTGTTGCCATGAATGTGAACTTTCCTACAGTATCCGTTACTGGCTTGGTAGATGTGGGCATCCTGAGGCAATGTAAAAATTGCCTTATTTAACATTTGTTTACTGGGAAAGTCAAACTTGGAATGAAGCTAATTTTCAGCAGAGGCCCGGGGAGAAATACTCCAGATGTATGTCTTTGTAATGTGGGAGGAAACCGGAGTACCCAGAGAAAGCACACACAAACGCAGGGAGGAGCACATGCAGACTCTGTACAGAAGGAATGCCAGCCAAGAATCGAACCAGAGAACCTCTTGCCGACACCAGTTAATTCTCAAAATGATATGGTATGTGAGAGATGTATTTACACAATGTCACTGGAGGCAAAGCTCTCGCAAAAAAGTACTCCTAATGTCAATAAGTTTGTCAGTAGTACACATGCTGCACCCATCGTGCACAATTCAATGCAGACAATATCGACCCACGTATGCTGTGACAATTGCACGTAACCTTCCTAAACCCAAAGACCTTCTAGATGAAGTGCACATAACAAATAACCTCAGTAGCCCCAAATGCGCTCTTTCAAAACAATACCCACATCAACACACACACCTACATCTCATGGAGCCTGTACCTCTAAGCCCACAAGGCAAGCCACCACACAATCCAATATTCTAGTCTGCGTCTCATGATGGAATCTCCAAAATGTCCCAGTCACCAGGCTGAGTAAGGAGAAAGTTACGGTTACTTGCTTATCAAGGGTTAGGATCCACCACATTACTTATGCACTGAAGTCATTGGACCACAATTTCTAATACGACTCAGTCATAGCCCATGTGGGAGTAAATGACCGAAGACATACCTTCCCTAGACTATATGAAGCGAGACATCATGGAGCTCTCAGAATGTGTATCTCAGGCTGGTATGAGCCTAGCACTGAGCAGCATTTTACCTTCTCCAAGGGTGATGTCAATATGAACAAAAGATGATAGACTTTAATAATTGGCTTAGTTTCGGGTGTCATTCTAAGGGGGTGCAATGTTTGTCAGCATGGAAGAAGATGGTCAGCAGACCACACTACTTTGCTGGGGATGGTCTGCACCTCTCCCTTCTAGGCTTTCAGATATTAGCTAACACATTGTCTTCCCCCATAGTGCCATTTTAGGCAATGGCAAACTGAAAGTACATCCAACATAGCAAATCAAACACAAGAAAATCTAAAGGTATTGCTGCTCAATGCTAGGAGTCCTAAACAAACTCCACTCCCTAGAAGCTCTCTCTACCCTAGAGAATGCTGACATCTGTGTTGTCACTGAGATGTGGTTTAAAGCCACGGAGAGCACACCAACAGTACAAGGTTATAATGCCTTCCACACATTTAGGCCAGCTACTTCACAGGCAGGGACTAAAAGTGGAGGTGTCTCTATTTACATCAAAAGTAAATATACTTCAAAGCTGGTCAAACAGGACAATGCACTTGAGCTGCTCTGTGTTCAAATCACCATAGGTAAAGTCCAGTGCCACTTCCTTGCAAGCTATAGGTCTCCCTCTATGAGCGAGGAAGCCTGAATCATGTATTTAAACTTATTAGAAACACTAACAGTCCAACCCAATACCATATTCATGGGTGACTTCAATTACCCCACTGTTAACTGTGAATCCTGTACGACACCAAACGTACATGCACAGAGATTCCTGAATTTTATAAACGCAAACTCCCTGGACCAGATGGTCAGTACACTAACCAGGCGTGCAACCATACTGGGTCTGGTCCTTACTAATATGGGAGACTGCTGTACACCCCCTACTGTAATGCCTTCCCTGGTAAGGTCAGATCACAAAATAGTCTCCTTTGAAGTAAAAATAAAACCTTGGCCTCCAGCTAAACCTGGAGTATTCAGGAGTTATTCTAAGGCTAACCTTCTGCTATTAAGTGAGAACCTGGCAACATTTCATGGCCCCATAAACCCTGAGAATACTGCTGCCTATGCAGAACTGTTCACAGAAACCCTGTACAAGCATGTTTAATAGCTCCATAGAGGCAGCTGTACCCACCAGGAAGAACTAACTCAAAAAACAAGCCACCCTGGTGGAATCACTGTATCAATCGTCTGTATAACGGGAGGAAGAAAATCATGGCAAAAATTAGTAGGTGCAGCACCCAGCAGGATAAAAGCACTCTCCTCAAACTAAAACAAACCATTCAGAGGACAAATAGTCTACCAAAGCCAAATTTGAGATAAGTTTGGCCTCCCAGGCCAAGGACAACCACAAAGCATTCTTTAGATGTCTGCAGCCTCAAAGGCAATACACAATTGTGTGCAGAGCTAATTGTAAATGGAGCCACCTGTACTGAGCCAGAAGATATAGCAAACCTCCTGGGTGATAAATTCAGCTCCAACTTTACCCCTCCCTCCCCCTCAACCTTCCCTCAGGAAATATCAAATATAACTTGCCCTACTATCACTAGGGAACAGTTCCTTAATGCTCTCTATAAGACCAAGAATGCTGCATCAGTCGCCCAGACAGTATCCCAGGATGCCTTCCAAGTAGCATGAAACATGACCTATCAGGGCCACAGGAATTACTATTTTAACTGTGCCTCCAAATAAGCTCCGTGCCTCATGAATGGAGAAAGGCAACCATCATCCCTCTGCACAAAGGTCAGCCATCTACAGACCCTGGAAACTACAGACCCATACGTCTCACTATTTTTATGTAAAGCCATGGAAAGAATTACCATGGAGATGGTCAGTAGAGATACAGTAAACCTCCAGACACTGGACCCAACCCAGTTTGGTTTCGTCAAGGGCAGATCCTGCCTACTCAACCCGGTGGACCTTTGTAAGAAGGTCACCAAAGCAATGGATGAGTGCAAAATCGTTTACACTACCTACCTTGACCTGGCCAAGGCATTTGGCACAATATCCCACTTGGGCATTGTTGACCAACTCAAGATGGTTAGGCACAAACCCATATGTCACCCAGTGGATAGTCAACTGGCTCAGAGAGGACCTGGGAAGTTAGAATTGAGAAGTCCACCTCTACAAAGAGGCCAGTCACAAGTGGAGTCCCTCCGCGATCAGTCCTCGGACCGCTGCTTTTTGGCACTTACTTCTCAGAAGTCAAGGCCAATGTCTGTGGTCTCTGGCTGACTAAATTTGCAGATTGCAAATTAGGGGCTGTCCTTGAATCTTACACTGGCACAAATGTTCTCCAGGAGGGGCTGACACAAACTGGTGTCAGTCATGGACTAAAACTCCGACTCCAAATCCAGCTCCAGACAAGTGACCAGTGGAGTACCTCAGGGTTCAGTCCTGGGACAGCTCTTGTTTGGCATCTACTTCTCTGAAGTACAGGCCAACACTAAGGAACTCTGGCTAACAAAGTTCGCAGATGACTGCAAACTGTGAGTCATTATTGAATCCCCAGATTATGTAGATATTCTACAAAAGTGCCTTACAGAAACATGCTTGGTGCCAGAGCCATTAAATCAAGCTTAATGCCAAGAAATGTATAGTTATCCCCATTGGGAAAAAACATGTACCCATGAATTACCACATAGGTGGCAGTACACTAAACATCGAAAGTGTGATGAGAGACTTGGGGACACAGGTGGATGGTGGTCTACCCTTCGATAACCACATCGCCACAACAGTCAGGAAATCCTATGTGGCACACCTCATCACTAAGGACTTTTCATCCAGAAAAAATGTCATTGTCCCACTGTACTCCTCCCTCATTAGACCCATTATAGAGTACAATACCCCGTTTGGTATGTACCTCACAAGATATCTGCAACAGCTGGAAAGGCCGCAGAAATACCTCACTAAAAGAATCACAGGCCTAAAGCAGATGCCCTATGCTGACAGTCTAAAAAAAAAAAAAACTCCAGCTATACTCTGTGGCATATCATCTACTCAGAGGCAATCTCTGCTTAACATACAAGGCCATGTTAAACCCGGAGCTGTTGGACATGCTCCACTTAAAGAAATCCCAATACCTCAGAGCCACATGCTCCAGGGATCTAAACCTTGTCATCACAATGAACAAAACATGCTGGATTGATAGGTTCCTGACCCAGAGACTCCCCATACTCTGGATAGACTGCCCATACATGTCAAGCAGAGCGCCTCCTTGGCCCTCTTCAAAAGGAACCTTGATGATTGGATGGGAGATAGGAAATTCATCCCGGGGATCATGTCAGTCACCTTGCTAGACAGGAGTCCAGGGAAGTAAATATTGTGGGAAGGAATATCCAGGGAATTGTTATGGCTAGGCTTGTATAGGCCCTAGGGCTAATAGCGTAGTACCAACATATGAACCTATAAATGCCAAGAAATGCATAATAGTATCCTTTTGGAAGTCATCCATCCCTGGTACCTATCATTGACTCCACGCCACTTACAGCTGACCCAGTAGTCAGGGACTTAGGGACACGCACAGTAATCTAGCCTTTGATCATAATGTGGCTGCAGTGGTGAGGAAATCATTCTGTGTTGCGCAACTTAAACAAATGTATGGCATCCAAGTCCAAGGATGTCATTGTTCCACTGCATTTGTCATTCATCAGACCTGTCATTGAGTACAATTCCCCCTTTGGTATGTACTTAACCAGGCATAATCAACAATTGGAACATCCACAGAGGTTCCTCACTAAAAGAATACAGGATGCAAGTAAAATGTCCTATGCAGACCACCTTAAGACCCTATCCTTATATTCTGTCTCCTACAGGCTTTTAAGGGGGAGATCTATGCCTGGCATACAGGGAATTGTCCGACCCCACTCTGGTGGGCCTCCTGCATATCCGCAAAACAAGCAGCACCAGAATGACCCATTCTAAAGCGTTAAACCTTGCCTGTGATATAAATAAGACCCGCTGGAGAGAGTGGTATATATCCCAGAGACAACACCATCTATGGAACAGGCTCCCCATCCATGTGAAGTAGAGTTCCTCCATTACCCAGTTCAAGTGCAACTTGGTAAATTGAAGGGGAAACTGGAAATTCATCCCTGGTTTGGCACCTATGTCTCTGATGGACACAGGCAGCCTCTAAATGGTCCATCTCCTAGGCCCATGCTTACACTTATCAAGGGTATCAGAACTTGTCAGAAATTTGGGATGAATGGCTAGGCTTAAAAAGCCCTTGTGGTCATTACCCTAGTAAACACCTTTGACCCTATGTGCTTTTTATCATTAGATCACTGTTGCAGTGGTCTAAGGTTTATAGGATAATTAAAATAATGCAATTGACTAAAGGTCAGTGTATGTCCAAAGCAAACCAAAAAGTAAAAAACAGTCCGGCCATCACAGCTAAAACCATAAATTTAATAAAGTCAAGCAAAGTGCAAAACATATGAGTGCTTTCACAAAAACAATGTGCTTTATCATATCCATAAAAATCAAACAAAAACAAGAGATATTTAAAATACATGCAGCCAATCAAAATCCAAGGTTCAGTGATGTAATGACCGGGCTTTTAAGGCAGGTTTTAAAGGGATGTTAACATCCAACCCTGGAGATCTATGTGATTTGTAAGCATACTATCCATTTTACTTCCGTAACTTTGGTCGTATTAATAATATCCCCACCTCTGGTATTACACTCAATCATTTCTAAAGCCATAAATTTAAAATAATGCCTCTCATTCTGGCTAATGTGTTTAAATAAAGCATTAAGTAGGTTCTTCCTTCTAATATCACCCAAGTGCTGTAATACACGATCTTTCAAAATGCTTATTAGTTTTACCCACATAAAATGCCTCACATTGCACACAATTAGCCAGATGGACCAAATTACTAGACTTAGTCAGAATAAAAATTAAACTTAAACTCTTTAAATGTCTTGGGGTGTATGAAAACATTACCACAATACATGTAACTGCATAGGCTGTATCCTGGTCAGGACTGGACTGGCCAGTATTCAAAAGCTTTCTTTTACGTGCCTTCCATGTACACCATACACCCAAGGGAACACATGGGTATGCTGGTATAAAAGCAGATGCACAGGTGCCAAAATTCATAACTTTCTTGCCATTGAGGATACCAGCCAGACTGCTGCATCTTCAGTGGGCAGGGGTTTCGCTTGTTCAATCTTTTTTGGGCAGATAATTACCCCTTTATTTAATTTACATTTGTTAACCAAGAAAATCCAGCTGGACCAGGTCCATTTTCAGTGGATGCCCAGGGAGAAAGGCTCCACAATTAATATGTAGTATAAAGTAGTTATGACACAGGTAATACAGACATGAAAAACAGGCTACTTGTAAGTACACGCATACAAATATTGTTTGCATTGTTTCAACTGTGATTGGTAAAGAACCAATAGTTTGATAGTGTTACATTTAAAGTACAACTGACCAGTCAAAGCATTTGGAAAAATGTAAAAAGATAGCAGATACGTAGTTATTTCTGTGATGATTTACCTGATTGGTGAGTTAGAGAAGAGCTGTGTTTGTGCTGTGGTGGGGGTGGAAACCATGTTGAGTAAAGGAGAGAAGATTGTGTGAGCTCAAGAATTGCATAACTTGCCGGTGTATGCACGTCTCAAGAAGTTTAGACAGGGGAGAAAGTATAGCTATTGGCCGGTAGTTAGAGAAATCGTAGGATTTTCTATCTTTGTGAAGGGGTATGATGTAGGCTATTTTCCATAGTTTTGGTATTCAAGCTTCCTGAATAGACTTGTGTATTATAACTGAGACAGGATATGATAGGGAGTCAGCTGGTATTTTCAGAAAGTTAGCAGGTGTACTGTGTGCTGCAAGCGCAGTGGATTTTAGGCCAAGGAGGAGTTTTATAATTTTAGATGTAGGGACAGGGGAGAGCGAGATAGAGAAGGATGGTTTGTTGTTTGGTTGTGTGGTAGAGTTGTTTCTAGAATTGTCTGAAGTTGTAGTGTGGTGTCTATCAGTATTAGATATTTGGGTTGATGGCTTGGATTGAGTTAATAAAAATGATAGTTAAACTGGGATGCTATATCTTTGTTATTAGGGCTGGAGGGTGCAGGGGTGATAATTTTGCCAGGTTTTAGCAAGGTGTTGATGCTATGCCAGAATTTTTGGGGATTTTTGGAGTATTTGTTTTGGAGACCTAAAAAGAAATTTTGTTCATCTAGTTTGGTTTGTTTTTTGGCTTGATTCCTAAGTTGCTAATTGTATTGTTTTGTGAGATTGGAGTTGTTTTTTTTTTTTTCATTGTTTCCATGCCTTCTCTCTTTTTTAGGAGGGCTCTTGTGTCCCTACTCAACCATGGAGCATAGTTTGCTTTGGCTTTTACTTTCCTAATTGGTGCCATTGAATTTAGAACTGTGATGAACGTGTTGTTGAAATAGTCTACTGCTAGATCTAGGTCTAAAGTTCTTAGAGGTTCCCAGTTACATTGCTTTATATTGCGGTCATCCCTAATTTGTCTGTAGATTATAGGCTTTGGAATATTGCTAAGTTTCCTTAGGAGGAAAGTAGGGTGATGATCACTAAGTCCGTCTGGTAAGCAACCAGTCTGATAGTGATGTTTGGGGCTGTTCACCAATGTCCAGTCAATAATGGTTTGTTTCTGGGTCTTTTTGTCTATTCTATTGGGCTCTTGAATTAGTTAGGTAAATCCATAGAGGTTAACTTGGTTGTCTGGGTTGCTTGAGTTACAGGCTAGCCATTGTCTGTCTTTTGGCTTATTCCTATGAGAAGGAGAAAATGCCTGCTTGGACAGTAAATTCCATATAAGGATTCCCGCACATCTTGGTTGCTTGCTTGTTTTTGCTTAGGGGAGTCGTATATGTGCTTCTGTAGCAGATGTTTATACTCCTGAATCGATCAGAAGGCAGCTCAGCTTCCGTAACACTTGCCCTGAAAACCCATGGCGTAAGACTGTTGCTAAACCAACAGTGGAGTCTGGTGCCAGTATCTCAGCCGTCACCCCTCTGGCCTCCAAGGAAAAGAATGCGGCAAGAGAGGCTCCCAAAACGGCAGCTGCTGCACCCAGTGTTCCCCAGCTTTTGATGGGGTACTCCACTGTGGCCATATCAGACTCTCTATCCTTTTCCTTCTTAGACCACTTCAGGATGTAGCTAATGGTTGGGGAGTCTAGTGCTTCCTCTAGGGCCGGGCATACACAACAGAGAGAGAAGAGGCTCGCTTATGATCTTAGAGGAGCCATACTAGTCAGGAAAGAGATGCATCTGTTGAAGGCTGTTGTGTTGGATTCCAAATGTCTGAGTTTTCTCTTCTATTTATCCTAAAGATCAGAAAACGAAACATGTAACAACTTTATAGAATCTAGGGAACAATATTTTTCCTTTGCCAAGAGTATTTTCAAGGCACTACAGTTTGCTTCACCATTTTCCTCTCAAGTCAACAAGAAAGAGGTCACCCTCTTCTTCAAAAACTGTTCCTCTGTTTGATATAGAAGATTGGTCAAGATTATGCCTGTGTTGTTACCTGAATCCCTGGAGTCGGCATATGAAGAAAATATTTTCAGATTTGCCAGTGGAAGAAATTTTTTTCTGACACCATAGGCAGTATGAAAGACCCCTTCCAATGTGAGAATAAAAAGATATCTGGTTTAGAAAAGATATTATGAACTTTTACAGGTATAAACCCCTAAGCTTTTGGTAGTCCGTCCTGTCACTGGTGCATGCTATAGGATGCCATTCATGTTGTATCTATTTCACCTGATAGTAAAGCCTCTTCACCTAACAAAAAAAAGGTAGACATTACAAGGTTTCACAGACAAGTTTATTTTCCTGAACCCAGTTGCAGGCCAGTCTGTTATTTCTTTAGCCGCAATCTCTGGCTCTAAATACCTTGCTGTACCTAATTCTGTACCCTTCAAGGAAAGCAGGGCTTTTTGACTCTGATGAGAAGAGGATTTTACACCATTTTCCTGGCATTCCAAACCGTTAATGGTTAGGCAGAAGTGGCTAAGAATTGTCTGTCAAAATTTTCTGATATGAATAAATCCAAATTACTATATGATCTCTTCATTGTCACAGGTTACTAAGCATTCTTTGAAAAGCTGTCTTGATGCTGCAAATGCAGTATCAAAAGGTGCTACCACTTGGACAGTAGTGTGCTGAAGTTAACCACACAAACAATGAAAAACTAGTGAATCCTCAAAATGAACACAGCAGGAAGCAGGCAGGAAGGAAAAAACGTACAGTAGTGGAAAGACACAGTTTATTAAAATTGAAAAAAACAATATACATAAGCTCTTTCATCCAGGTATCCATTGAACATCATCAGATAAAGTATAGGTTCAGAAAATTCGATTTAAAACCCCTGCTTTACCATCACATGACCTCCCAATGGATCTGTCATTACTCAAGTTAAGGAAACAGTGGACCTTCTTCACAGTTAAGTATACCAGTGACTTCATGTGCCCAGTATAATATAATCACTTCCTTTACCCCAACTAAAATGAATATTAAAAGTTAAGTGCAATCTTTAAAAAAAAAAAAAAAAATCCTGTATTTAATATAAATGGCAGTAAAAGTATTCAGTATTAACTTAAGAAATTGTAATCCTAGCAACTAACCAACCAGGCAAAATATATTAATTATATAAATCCCCAAGTAAAGAAGCCTGATCTTAAATAATTTAAACCTTAAAATCACAATGGTTAGCAAAGCAAATCATACATATAAATAAATAAATTAAAAGGCTAGCCTATCTTTCCAGTGCCTTCATTTTTAGCAGACATGTAATGGAACAATTCTCATTTAAGCCAGGCATTCTAAAAGCATTGAAAAATAATTGCAAATATAATTCTCTGACTTTATGCCAGTGTCCAGGGTCCTTCCCGTTTACTCTGTTCTATTTATTCAATTACAACAAACTTGAACTCATGTTCAGGGTTATCAATTGTGTTTAGCCAATGCTTTTTTTTCGTTTGTTAATGTCATACACATGTTCATAAACATGTTCCTTTAGTGAATGCTCAATTTTTCTTATATAATAGCATTGACAATCTTGGCAAAGGGCAGCATACACTACCCCTTTTGTTTGGCAATTAAATTTTACCTCTTATTGTAAATATACATTTATTAATAGTACATTCAGTTGAGTGTTGTATTTACAATAATGACAGACCACACCTCTTCATATCTTTCAGTCAATTATGATAATTAATAGGTCCCACTTCTGCCAATAGACCATTATAATATTTGCAAAGAAAGCCCCCACATTGCAGCCCTTGACTACGCCTTTAACCTGTTGATAAATCTGTTTTTCAAAAATAGTAAAATTATTTTTCAGTATTTATAGTAATTCCTAATATAGTTTAATTTTTTTCTTAAAATAAATGTTGGCTGTTTAAAACGCTTACCCAGATAAACTCAATGGATATAAAATGTTCAAAAGGAGGGAAGCGTTAAGGCAGAATTTCCGCTGCAAAGATTATGGTAGAGCTAAAACGCTATGCAAGTGCCACGCTAAATAACCGAAAGCATTCAGTCCACTAGCAAAGTTCTTTAGATCCACACTCTGGTCAATAAATCCACATGTAAGGTGTATGTTCATCCAAGCTGATAACACAAATAACTCAGTAGTCCAGCAGTATTCACTTCAACTATATCCACAAGGAAACGGATCGACCAAAGTAAATGTATAAATCACATGAATTTATTAAAAGACAGAAAAACGGCAAGCGCTTTCACCGTAGGCTTTAAAGGCTTTATTAGGTAAAGCAATAATTTAACTTGCGTATTGAATGCCATGTTTTTAATATTATCACATACACTAAACGCACAAACTGAAGCATTAGGTCTGCCTATACACTAATAAATATATAATAAAACTCAAGTGTTTCATAAAAATACAAAATTTAAAACCAACATCCGTGGATGTAATAATGATTTCTCATATCTAACATTATTAATGTAATACATACCGCTACTTTTATCATTATTGCATTACATTAAGGATATGCCTCACATAAGCATGGTATTATGTGGGGCATATTAAAAGTGTAAATCGTTAAGTATATGCCTTACATAGGTATGGAATTTTGTAGGGCATATTAAAAGTGTAAACTGGAAAGTATTTTAGAAATGAATTCTTATATTATGTAAATGTTTATTTTTGTTTTGTATAATGCCTCATAGTATTGAATGAATAATAAAATGCGCTATTAGTTAATTGAAGGAAATGACGTTAATACCTACAAAGGTATATAAATAATTTAAATGTATAGCTGTTAATGGCCTGATGAAGCCTACGGGTGAAAGCGCTTGCCATTTTTTTGTCTTTTAATAAATTCATGTGATTTATACATTTACTTTGGTCGATCCATTTCCTTGTGGATGTAGTTGAAGTGAATACTGCCTGACCACTAAGTTATTTGTGTTATCAGCTTGGATGAACATGCACCTTACATGTGGATTTATTGACCAGAGTGTGGATCTAAAGAACTTTGCTAGTGGATTGAATGCTTTTGGTTATTTAGCGTGGCACTTGCATAGCGTTTTAGCGCTACCATAATCTTTGCAGCAGAAATTCTGCCTTAACGCTTCCCTCCTTTTGAACATTTTATATTCATTGAGTTTATCTGGGTAAGCGTTTTAAACAGCCAACATTTATTTTATTTTAATTTTCCTTATCGTTTTGTTTGGCTGTTTAATTCTTCTAATGGCAGAATCAAGTGATGTACAAGTGGAACTACCTTATGTGCCCGAAAATCATCGGGACAATATGACCAGATTTCATCATTATGTGGAGGGAAAAGAAAACCCGCTAAAAGCGTATGACGTCCGTAATACATCGGAAGATGAGTCCACAGAGGAAGTGAATAGCAATGGACTCTCGGTTTTGTTGCACCAAATGGAAATGGATTTTGTGAAGCTTAAACGCTTACACCTTCAAAGGCAACACTTTGAAGTATGTATTGAACATCGGATTATACCAAAGGGACTCCGCATTTTAAAAATGCCAACAACAGGCACCAGGTATCCTGATTTATTATACCAATGACATAAGATTAATATAGACACAAGTATACAATATAGGACATTAAACAGTTATTTCCTCCCGGAAGAAAAGGCACTTAGGGAACATGTTATGGAACAACAGAAAAGTATTTATTCCATGTTCCCTAAACATGTGGCCGACAAAGGTGTAGAGAAACTGTTGGACAATGTATATTTATTTGAGAAGAAGTTATTGGAACAAAAACAAAATAAAATAGAGACACTAAGGATTTTGCTAGAGGTCAAGTCTTTACTTGGCCCAAGGAAGAAAAAACAGTAAATGGTAATATAACAAGAAAAGTAAATGATAAAATGGAAACGGACATTGTACGAAAGAATAAATGTGTAGATGTATCACAAAAGTTAGTTAATTTAAATGTGAATAGAGATATGGATGTTTCACACGATTTAGTTGACATGAATGTTAGTAAAGATATAAATGGTTCATTGAATGATGCACTGACTGACAAAAGCTAATAATCAAATGACTGTTATAGCGGATGTACACCAAGAGCATGTTGATGAACAATCAGATACCAATATCGTAGATAATATTGCTGATGGACAGGAAAAGATTTATGTTGAAAAAGAAGGAACACCCACTGTTTTGGGTGAGTTAGAACATCCTAAAGGAGATAATGTGGTTAGGAGAAAAACTTTGAACTTTAGTAGGGCCGAAACCAATGAAATATCCCTTTCCCCATAGGAGAGAAATGGAACGGAGGGGGGAGGGACAGATCCATGAGTCGGGGAAGGCAAAAAAGAAGGAATGTGGATACGGAACATGTAGAACCCACGATAAAGAAGATGTGGGACAAGAGCCTAACTCACTAATATGGAATATATCAAGTAAGGCCCTTACCAGAGAAGAGACTGAAATTTTAGAGAAAGGACTTACGTTTATACCTACGACAAAGAGTGATGTAACAGAAAAAATAACTGATTTAAAGTTATTCATAAGGAATGTTCAATTAAAAATAGATTATGGTAAAATAGACATAGGAATAAATGATTGTATACTCAGAAAACCTAGTACCTGTACACCCCCATTACACCCTTTGCTAGATGCATACTCGAGATTAGTAGAGGAAGAACTGCATAAACAGGCTGAACTCAATAGGACTAGGAAGAGACATGTAAATTTGTCTTATGGAGCCAGAAAGGCACTTGAAAGTGTAAAACACGATTCCAGTATAATGATTAGACCAGCTGATAAGGGAGGGCCCACTGTTATTATGGATATGGATAAATACATATCAAGCATGATGATAATGCTAAGTGATGTCAAATATTATAAAGAGATTAACTCTAAAGAGATTGATATAATTATTACCAGGGTTTATAGTAAGATTTCACATTTATATTCTGAAGGACGAATTTGTCAGGAATTATATGACTTTTGTCTAGTGGATGACCCTAGAATACCTTGCATACAAGGAGTTCCAAAAATTCATAAGAATCCCACCTCACCACCTATGAGGCCCATTGTAGCAGGCAGGGGCTGGATAACTGAACCCATATCATTATATATAGAATCAAAGTTAAGAACTATAGTAGAGAAATATACATATATATTAAGAGATACAAAGTTTTTGTTCATGCTATATGAGTATATGAAAGAAGAAAAAGTAATACCAAATTATTGGTTAGTAACCTTAGATATAACATCATTATTTACTAGCATCCCGAACTCACAGGGGGTTGAAAGTATACGTAGATGTCTATTGCAAGCACAAATTTATACTCCCTCACAAATTGAAACAATATGTAATCTGATGGGAATGGTACTGAATAATAATGTTTTCACTTTCCACCAAAAAATGTATATTCAGAGGGATGGCGTAGCTATGGGCACTTCTTGTGCCAATAGCTACGCCAACCTAGTCATGGCTGATTGGGAAAATGGATTGTTTCGATTAAAATCATATCAAAAACATGTAGGGTTTTATGTTCGTTTTGTAGACGATTTGTTTTTGATTTGGAAATCAAATGAGGAACAGTTGAAATCTTTTGTTGAAGCGATGAATTCATTGACACATTATCTTAAGTTTACAATGACAGCATCACAGAACTTTGTATCTTATTTGGATGTATATGTTGAAAAGATCTTTAATGGTTATTTAAATACAGGGGTATACAGGAAAACATGCCAGAGGAGCTCTTATTTACATAGATCCAGCATGCACCCAGGATATGTATTTAAGAATGTGGTTACAGGTCAGGCTATGCAGGTGTCTAGGCTAAATTCCACTCGGATAGGATATTATCAGGAAATCACTAAACTTAAACAGCAATTTATAAAAAGATCTTATAAGACGGAGGAAATAGATGAAGGCCTAGCTGACCTTGAGGTCCTCAGAGAAGGACATGCATATCCATTTTTTGCCGATCAAAGTAAAAGTGCTAAGCATACTATAGAGGTGATGGATAGTTTTAGTCCTCTGGATATAACAGTTGGTATTTATTATACACAGGATGTGAAGGAAGTTAGAAATGCATATATGAAGTATTGGGACCTCCTACAGGTTGATCCAATAATTTCAGAGGTGGTAGGGAATGCACCTAAATTTACTTATAAGAACAAGTTAAATTTATATTGAATGTTGTGCAGTTCAAATAGAGTTGATTCTACGCATCATACGAGGAGGTTGCCTGCTAATACCTGGCCATGTAATAAGTGTAAATTTTGTTATACAATTGATCAGTCAGCAAGCTTTACACATCTTTTTACCCCAAAAGTTTTCAAAAAATTTCATTGCAATGCTAATTGTGAAACCTCACATGTAGTGTACTTAGCCACGTGTCAATTATGCCCAGCATTTTATGTGGGCAAGACAGATAAGACGGTTAAGAGAGAGAATAAGAGAACATCTATATAACATTAGGATTGGATCGGATAAAAATGCTCTATCTAAACATGTGGCCCATAGTTCAACAGAACATCATTTTAAATTTATGGTCATTCTTGTTAATAATCCTACGGTTAGAAGAGGTCCTATACGTAATATAACAGAAAAAATGAAAGCAGATGGATTATCAGGCTAAGGGCAGATCGTGAACCAGGACTTAATGACAGAGTTCCTATCAGACCTATTCTAAAAGCCAGGAGTCTAAAGGTTAACAAATTTAAATAGGATATGATAGTTATTTTATAATCAATTTACTTGTTTTATATTTTACATACTATGGAGTGCAGCCATCATATGTTGTTATTGCTGTTAGCCATCATAGTTTATATATTATATATTATATTCCCGTACATTTAGATTTATTCTTTCAGTAGGTATCCCAGGACACTTTTTTCCCTTTTTCCATTAATCATGCCTGTTCAGGCAGATACACTGTTATAGTGTAATGGAGTAGTCCGGATCGCTATATCTAATGATCTCCATTGATGATGCTTAGTTTTATGGAGTTTAAAAGTAGCGGTATGTATTACATAATGTTAGATATGAGAAATCATTATTACATCCACGGATGTAGTTGGTTTTAAATTTTGTATTTTTATGAAACACTTGAGTTTTATTATATATTTATTAGTGTATAGGCAGGCCTAATACTTCAGTTTGTGCGTTTAGTGTATGTGATACGTATTGAAAGTCATGTTTTTAATATTAAGTTAAATTATTGCTTTAAGGATATGCCTCACATAAGCATGGTATTACGTGGGGTGTATTAAAAGTGTAAATCATTAAGTATATGCCTTACATAGGTATGGAATTTTGTAGGGCATATTAAGTGTAAACTGGAAAGTATTTTAGAAATGAATTCTTATATTATGTAAATGTTTATTTTTGTTTTGTATAATGCTTCGTCGTATTGAATGAATAATAAAATGCGCTATTAGTTAATTGAAGGAAATGACGTTAATACCTACAAAGGTATATAAATAATTTAAATGTATAGCTGTTAATGGCCTGATGAAGCCTACGGGTGAAAGCGCTTGCCGTTTTTTTGTCTTTTAATAAATTCATGTGATTTATACATTTACTTTGGTCGATCCGTTTCCTTGTGGGTATAGTTGATGAAGTGAATACTGCTGGACCACTAAGTTATTTGTGTTATCAGCTTGGATGAACATACACCTTACATGTGGATTTATTGACCAGAGTGTGGATCTAAAGAACTTTGCTAGTGGATTGAATGCTTTTGGTTATTTAGCGTGGCACTTGCATAGCGTTTTAGTGCTACCATAATCTTTGCGGCGGAAATTCTGCCTTAACGCTTCCCTCCTTTTGAACATTTTGTATTCATTTTTTTCTTGCTTAATGTTTTTCCCTTGTAAAACAATCCCAAAAGCAATGTTCATGTTTCACTGTTGCAGTCCTTACAAAATGGTTTATCTGGCTCCCGGTAGCCCACAATTGGCCAGAATACCAAAGTCCTTGGTATAGGATGTCTGCTGCCTTTGGTTGTAAGCCTGACATCAGGTACAAAGGAAGGCAGCCGACGCCATTTCCACAGAGCCCGAAGCAGAAGCAATTTTGCATGAGTGCTGGTTGGCCGATTACCTTCTTTTTGTATTCCGACTGCTAAATTGAAAGCATCCTCAGATAAGTACCCCATTGGGGACCCTCTTTTCTTGCTTTAACGAATGTCAGAGAAAGTTAATAACCGTCTTGCCTGTGGAAAACAGATTCCGCACCGTGATTTTCACTCTTACTGTATCACTTGTTTGGGCCTTGAGCATGACGTCGCTAATTATGATCTCTGTGCTTCTTTCAACCTGCATACCATACACCGTAGAACTAGGATCTTATTTAAGCATTTTGGAGTTTGGCCTAAGTTCATCGGTATGGCATCTTCTGGTCCCCCGACTTCAGATGTTCCTAAGAAGCGCAAGGATAAAGATTGCGACAGGCGTTGGGTCAAATTAGCAGACGGCATTCCTGTTAAGTTGGTCGTCAGCCCAGCGGTAGTCAGTGAGGCGGTTTTACTGCCCCTGCAGTCTGCGGATGTTCAGCAGCAGGCCTGTACTGAGACCTTTTCTGAGTCCTCCATACCACAGGCTTCCACTTCGTCTTCTGACCCTCCGCCAGTCGCCGCCTCGAGTCCGGAGCCGCTAAGCAGGCACCAGCTTCTGAGGCCTCTTTTCTCCACCTGGAGACTAGATCCAGACCGACCTTGATTCAAACTCCTGCAGTGGCTAGGCCTCCTGAGTCCCTCCGGCTTTCTAGCAGGCCTTCCAGCTGCAAAATTACTCAGAAGCAGGTGGCGGCCTCCCCTCAAATGCCAGTCTCAGATTAAAATGGCTAGTGATCTCTTGACCCTTGTCAGGGGCTCTCAGCCACTTCCTAAGAGGGCTAGGGAATTGTCTGCAGAAGTTTTGTCTGCCTCAGACTCTGAGGTTTCCAGCAACTCTGCTGATGAAGAGGGAAACTCTCAACTTTTTTCTGTTTGAGGATTCTGATGTAGAAGACTATTCCTTCTGCCTCCCCTCCAGAAGACACTTTTTAGAGATACTCTGAATACTCTTAGGGAGTATTTCAAATGGGAAAGTCAGGACTACCCTCAGTCTAAGAAAAGGATTAGGGAATTCTTGGATTTGCTACAGCATAAGCCTTTGGCTATCCCTCCGGTTTTGGAAGTTGTTGATGTTTTCATGGAGAATTCTTTGACTCCTAATTCTGTTCCTCCTGCTCCCAGAAAACCTGATGGGTATTATAGAGTTCCTGATTCTCATCAGTTCCTTTTCAAGAATCCTACTGCTGATCCGGAGATTATTTCTCAGGAACCCTAAAGGTGTTAAAGCCATGGTTGCTAAAAATCCTGTTCCCTCTGAAAGGGAATCTAGGGCCTTGGATAGATTGGGTAAAAAGGTTTATACCTCCTCCACCCTTGTGATTAGGTCAGTTAATTGTCTTTTTCATATGCTTAAGTATCAGCAGCATACTTTAGAGGCTATTAAGGCTAAAATTGCTGGTGTTCCTTCCCTGATGGAGAGTTAGGACATGCAAGAGTTATTGAATTCAGCCACTCTTGTCACTAAACAATTCTCTACATTGTGGTTTTGATACTTTGGAGGCTTCTTGCAGGGCAGTAGCCACTGGTTCTGTTATTAGAAGACATGCTTGGCTCAGAGAGCAGCCGCTTTCTGAACCTGGCAAATCTAAATTACTGGATGTGCCTTTGCACAAGGACAATCTTTTTGGTAACAAAGCAGAAGAGGTGTTGGAAAAGTTCGAGGATGAGGCCAAATCTATGCAAACTGTTGACTTTCTGCAAGTTCAACCTCCTCGCTTTAGTAGACATTACCCTTCTAAGAATTGGACTTTTCCTGATCCTAGCAAACAGGGTCGCACTAGGCCTAGGGGTTACAGGTCTTCTGGGGGACAGACTTCCACCCCTCAAAAGGCTAAGCACTGGCATGCTTCCTCTTCAAAATCGGGGAGTTCTAAGCAAACCTCCCAAAGCAAGCATTCCCAGTGACTCCGGTCTTCCCCTGTCTGCCTCTACGGGCCCAGGGCTTCCTTTGGGGGGGAAGGTTAGCCATTTTTGCAGATGTCTGGTCCACCATCACAGACGACAAATGGGTACTCAAAATAGTATCCCAAGGCTACAAGTTCTCCTTTCACACCTTCACTGTCCACCAAGGAAACCCAGATATCCCCCCTCATCAAAGGGCAGAAGCAGAAAAACAAGTTTCTTCTTTGCTAAACATCGGAGCAATTGAGCCAGTTCCTGCACTACAGATAGGCCAGGGTTTCTACTCAAGACTTTTCTTGGTTCCCAAAAAAGGTGGTACCTGGTGCCCTATTCTGGATTTGTCCATTCTAAACACTTTTCTGGTGATTCCCTAGTTCAGAATGCTCACTCTTCAGCAGTTGCTGCCAATGCTGGCCAAGGATTCCTGGCTGGTGACTTTGGATCTCAAAGAAGCTTATCTGCACATCCCAATAAGGGAAACCTGCAGGCAGTTCCTTCGCTTCAGGGCGGGAACAGGCACTTCCAATTCTCTGCACTGCCCTTTGGCACTGCACTGCCCTTACTGCTCCCAGAGTTTTTACCAAATGCCTGGCTCCAGTCATTTATTTTTGCAGACAAAGAATCATTCAGATTTACACTTGGATGATTGTCTTATTCAAGCAACTTCTAAAGGATTTTAGTTTTGTAAAGAACCTTCTCACCTCTTTGGGCTATACTATCAACGAAAAGAAGTCAAAATTGGTACCCACCTGGGAGTGAGTCTGAACACAGCCGCCCAGATGGTATTCCTCCCTCAAGAGAAACAAATGGATCTTTCGAATTACTTCAAGAATTTGGCAAGCATGACCCAGCTCTTTGCAAGGCAATTCCTGCAAGCCCTGGGATTCATGGCTTCATGTATTCTGATGATTCCATATGCCAGACTGCATATGAGGAAAATATAATGGTACCTCAAGAACCTTTGGTGTCAACACACTCAGGATTTAGATTTGATACTTCCTCTGATTCCCTGCCTGCAGAAGGAGTTTCTTTGGTGGGCGATGGCCTGTTCACAGAACAAAGGCCTGCCTTTTTGTCCCCCTCCTGCCAGCCAGACTCTTACCACAGATGCCTTGGACTATGCTTGAGGAGCACATCTTCAGGGCAGATGCATTCAGAGGTCTTGGAGCTATCAACAGATTCATTTGCACATAAATCTGAAGGAATTGATGGCAGTCCAGCAGGCCTTGCTGGCTTTCAGGCGTCTACTCTCTCCTGGTACTCTTCTTCTAGTCAGGACAGACAACACCACAATCGTGTGGTACATCGACAAGCAGAGAGGGACTCACTTTTACCCCCTGTGCAGACGAAGCATGATACTATGGTCCATAGCAGCTTCCATGGGCATTCATCTGATAGCTCAGTGTCTTCCAGGAAGGCTCAACACCTTGGCAGACCGGTTGAGCAGGAAGGTCCTGGATCGTCACGAGTGGCTATTAAACAAGACTATCTTCTATTGAATCATTCAGCGTTGGGGCACTCCCCAGGTGTGATCTCTTCTCATCTCCAACCAACCACCTTCTTCCACCCATTTGCACCAGGGAACATCACAGCAAAGCTTGGAAAGTGGATGCTTTGTCCTTCCCCTGGACACAGCTCTCAATCTATGCCCTCCCTCCTCTGCCTCTTCTTCCCAGAGTACTGTTAAAGATAAGGGACGAAAAACCAAGGGCCATTATCATAGCTACAGACTGGCCCAGACAACATTGGTATCCACTACTTCGCAGTCTCTCCCAGTCTCAGCATTGGCATCTTCCCCTGATACCAGATCTCTTGGTTCAGGAGGGGGAAAAATTCTGCATCCTCATCTTCAGACTCTGCATTTGGCAGCCTGACTCATCATATAAACCTTTCTCAACAGGTGGTTGAGGTTCTTTGTGAGGCCAGGAGGCCTAGCACTTGGAAATCTTACAAAGATAAATGGAAAAGATTCTGCATTTGGATGCAGGCTAGAGGGGAAGACCCTTCTCGACCTACTCTTCCTCTTACTTTTGACTATCTGGCAGGCTTGCTTAATGATGGACTTTCCTTTTCTTCTATCAAGATTCATGCTTCAGCCGTTTCTGCTCATTGTTCCTTTGAGCGACCCATTTTCTCTCATCCCTTGATGAAACAGTTCCTTGGGAGCTAGCAATTTAAAGCCTCCCAGAAGGGCACCTACTCTTGCTTGGGATCTTAATTTTGTACTTGAGAAACTTACTCTGCCTCCTTTTGAACCAGCTGCCTCAGCAGATTTAAAGTTTCTCTCCTGGAAAACTGCCTTTCTCTTGGCTATTACTTCAGCTAGAAGAGTTTGAGCTGCAGGCCTTAATGGCAGTAGAGCCTTTTATCATCTTCCATGTGGATCGGGTTTTTCTTTGAACCATTCCCTCCTTTATGACTAAGGTGGTTTCTAACCTGACTCTTAACCAGTCTGTCCACCTGCCTGCCTTCTTTCCTAATCCTCAGAATAAAGGGGAAAGGTTACTGCACTCCCTGGATGTGCATAGACAGCTTAGATTTTACCTGGACAGGACTAAACCTTTTCAAAAGTCGGATCAGTTGTTGGTTAGTTTTACTCCTGGAGCTCAGGGCAAAGCTATTTCTAAACAGACCATTTCTAATGGATTGCTCATTGTATTCACTTTTGTTACTTACAGCATGGCAAAGTTCCTCTACAGAGTATTAGGGCCCATTCTAATAGAGCAGTCTCTACCTCAGCAGCTTTTTTTAAGAGGTGTACCTACTAGGGACATCCTGGAAGCAGCTACCTGGACTTCTGTCCACACTTTCACAAAGCATTACAATTTGCACTTGTTTTCGAAGTCCAGGGCTGGCTTTGCCACTGCATTGTTGCAGGGCATTCTTGCCAACCCTTAAACAATGGGTGTTCCTCCTCCATTTTGTTTTTTCTTTCCTGGGCTTTGGGAATCAACCCATTTTGTAAGGACTGCAACAGTGAAACACGATGAGCATAGTACAGTTGTGTACACTTACCATAAATGTAGATGTTCGAGTATATTCACTGTTGCAGTCTTTGTTTCGCCACCTTCCATCCCCCTTTTTCCTAGTGCACAGACTGGGTTTTTCTTTTCCTGGTCTAGCCTTTTTTGGGGGCTCCTGACAGTTATGGCAAGAAAAACTAAGGAAATGGAGTTGCCTGCCTTCCTTTGTACCTGACATCCTGACGTCAGGCTTACAACCAAAGGCAGCCGACATCATATACTAAGGACTTTGGTATTCTGGCCGACTGTGGGCTACCGGGAGCCAGATAACCCATTTTGTAAAGACTGCAACAGTGGATACACTTGAACATTGTGGTAAGTGTACACAACTGTACTTTCTAAACCCACAGTATGCGGGATTACTGTACAAGTCTTTTTTATATTGATACTAACCAACAAATCCCTGTCATGAAACCCTAAGTTGTTGATTTTATTCAAAAAAATCCCAACTGTCTTTACAGACCTTGTGGTTAATGCTCCAAAAATGCCTTTAAACTAGTGTCTAAAAATTTACCACACTCACTGGTTAGTGATCCACTCCCATCCACTGTAGGCCTCATGGGTGGATTTTCAATACTTTTGTGGATCTTTGGGATCCCATACGTTGGTGTAATAAAGGAGAGCACAGTAAGGTAATTGAACTCAACGGTGATTCTTTACTCTGTAAATGTATCTTTCAGTTGTATCATTAATTTATTATATGCTCGTTTCAATTCATTAATACTAACCTGAAAGTATACTTCATCATGCAACATTGCCAGCATCCTTCCGGTATAACTCCCCCTTCTCCATTATAACCATACCTCCCCCTTTATCGGGTTTCATCACCCTTAAACCCTGGACCTTCAAGTGCTCCGGTTTAATTTCCCTTTTGGTAAGATTATGTGAGATAGTAGTCAAGTTCCTATGTAAAGTAGATCACAAATCCAACTCGCATAAATTTTCACAAGTTTGTAAGACCGGGTGAAGGGGGAAGAGTTACAAGTGCTAGAAATTAAGATCCTCTACACAGGTGGTTGTGTTTCATTAAATATCAATCTAAAAATAAGCTTTCTAGTATACTGCTTCAGATCAAAAAGCAGCAAAGCAATATTTGTTTTTTAGATGGAACAAATGACGCATCTTGTGATGATAAATTTGCAAGTTTGGTGTCAATAACATATGTGGTAAAATTATAAATCTTAAAATCTCTCCCACTGTTAATTTCAGGACAAGATTCATGAGCTGAAGTCCTTTCATTTTCTGATGCATTCATTGTCACCAGTGTGTTGAATTCTGATTAAAAGGGATGTGAGCGATTAGTTTGCTGCCATTGATTCCTAATTGGAAGGAGTTGCTGATGATCGTATTTCACTGTTGCACTCTACATTTGGGTAATCTGCTGGCAGGTTGCCCTCAGTCGGGCCTGATTAACAAAGTCTTGGGTCCTACGTCGGTTGCTGTCCCTTCTTCCATGATATCAGGTCATCAGGGGTATAAAACATGCAGCCGACGCCATTACATCAGTCTTTCTTGCCGCGCGGTGCCCGAAGCAGAAGCAGTTCGCAAGTGCCGGTCGGCAGAGTCCTGAAATTTTCGTTTTTGAGTTTCAGAACCGAAGTATTCAACTAAAAAGCTAAGTACCCCATTGGTTAAACTTTTTTCTTGCTCTTTACCGAAGTCAGTAAAAGTTAATAATTGCATTACTTGCGGGAAGCAAATACCTCATAAGGATTTTCGTTTGTACTGTATTCCTTGCCTAGGCCCTGACCACAAAGTACCTTGCTGTCAGTTTTGTGCTAAATTTAATCTAAGCACTATTAAACGTCTGTATATTTTTGCTTCTAAATATTTTGGCTCATGCTTTAATTATCCAGAAATGTCGGTTAGCAATCCAACTACCGGAATACCTAAAAAAACACAAAGAAAAATACAGAGACAGGCCTTCGAGGTCCAGAACTGACGACTATGCTTCTCCTAAGCCAGTCGTCATTTCGGCGGTACTCAGTGAGGTGCTTTCGCAGTCTTTGATACCTGCTACTTCTGATTCGCTGGCCTCTACTGAGACCCATTCGGAGTCCGATATGCCGTGAGATTCTTCAGTTATGAAACCTGCGGATGTCTCTACCTTAGATGGGTCTGGAGCCGCTGTGCAAGCACCGGCTTCTGATGGTGTTTTCAGGCCTACAGATTTGTATATTAGAGCGACGCCATCTTCAAAACTAAGGCCAAAATCTAAATCTGTCTAAAAACCGACGCCTGGGCCACATGTGCAGGCCCCTATGCCTAAACAACAAATTATCAAAATGGCTGAAGATTTAATTACTCTGATCAGGGGTAGCCAACCCCCCCCCCCCTATCTAAGAGGCCTAGGCAAGACATTGATTGAGTCTTCTGAACAGGATTCTATTTCTTCTGACACTTCTACTGAACAGGATTTGTCTATACCTACTTGTGAAGACTCTGATGCAGAAGATTCAATTCCTTCTGCTTCTCCCCCTGAGGATTTTTCTTTTGGGGAAACTTTACATACCTTACGGGAACATTTCCACTGGGAAAGTCAGGATTTCTCTGAATCTAAAAAGAGACTTGGGGATATTCTTCTTCCTCAGCATAGGCCTTTGGCTATACCTCCTGTTCTAGACATTGTTGATGTATTTTCAGAATCTAGTATGGCTCCTGATTCTCTGCCTCCAGCTCCTTGTAAGCCAGACAGATACTACAGGGTTCCTGACTCCCACAAATTCCTTTTCAAAAATCCTATTGCAGATCCTGAAACCATTTCTCAGGGTCCCAAGGGCATTAAGGCCTCTACTGCAAAAAATCTTACCCCTTCTGATAGAGATTCCAGGGCGCTGGATAGATGGGGTAAGAAGGTTTACACTTCTGCTACCTTGGCAATCAGGGCTTTAAACTGTCAATTTCTTATGCTTAAATATTAGCAGCATATCATGGGACTGCTTAAACAGAAAATGATAATTTCTGACTGTGTGGAAAATAAAGATTTACAGGATTTATTGCATTCAGCTGAACAAGTTGGAAAACATACTTTGCAATGTGGCGTTGATTCTTTGGAGGCCTCTTGCAGTGCTGCTGTAACTGGGTTAATGCTAAGAAGGCATGCTTGCCTCAAAGAGCAAACTCTGCCTGATCATGTTAAAGCAAAATTGTTGGATGCTCCTTTACAACAGGACCGTCTCTTTGGTAATAAGGCTGAAGAAGTTTTAAAAAAGATGGAAGATAAAGCTTAAATCTATGCAAACTGTGAAAGACTTCTTACAAGTGCAACCTCCAAGATTTAGTAGGCACTGGCCTACTAAGAACTGGTCCTTTCCAGTTCCTTCGAGAGCCACTCAAGTCAAACCCAGACATTCCAAAGGCTCCAGGTTTGTCTCAAGGGACTTTTAGAACAAAACAGTGGGGTGCCTCCTCCTCCAAATCTGGAAACAACAAGGCACCTCCCTATGTTAAGCAGTCTCAATGACTTCCCTCTACACTTACCAAGCACTTACCTTTTTGCCGCCCCTTTGGGGAGAAAACTGGCACTTCATGCAAAAAACTGGCAACTTGTAACCCAGGACAAATGGGTTTTAAATAGTGTCCCAGGGATACAGATTTCATTTCCACACGTTGCCAATCCCAAACGGATGGCCAGATCTGCCCCCAAATCAGTGGGCAGAGGCCCAGAAACAAGTACGGTCTCTCATGAACATGGGAGCTATTCAACCGGTCCCAGAAGAGGAAAAGGGACAAGGTTTCTATTCAAGACTTTTCCTGGTACCCAGAAAAGACAAGTCATGGCATCTAATTCTGGACTTATCTACTCTAAACAAATTTCTGTACATTCCAAAATTTAAGATGCTGACTCTTCAACAGTTACTTCCTATGCTAGGCAAAGATAAACCTGGTTGGTAACTCTAGACTTGAGGCTTACCTGCATATCCCAATCAGGGAATCTTGCAGAAGATACCTCCGCTTCAAAGCATGCTATTTGCTTTACCAGTTATCTGCACTGCCCTTTGACTTGCCTACTGCGCCCAGGGTCTTCACAAAGTGCCTGGCTCCAGTAATTGCATTTTGCAGGCAAAGAAATATTCAAATATATCCATACCTGGACGATTGTCTAATTCATGCAGAAAACCGGGACATTCTTCAAAAACATCTGGCGTTTGTAAAAAGGGTTCTAACTTGTTTAGGGACCACCATAAATGAAAATAAATCACAATTGGTACCCTCTCAAAAAATTACATTCCTGGGTGCAAGCTTGAATACAACTGCCCAGATGGCTTACCTTACACCAGAAAAGCAAATTCATTTGGTAACTTACTTCAAATAAGTGGCCACAAAAACCCTGCTCATCTGCAAGACAAATTCTGCACGCCTTGAGGTTCATGGCCTCCTGCATTCTTCTAATTCCATATGCAAGACTGCATATGAGGAAACTTAGTTTATGGAGTCAACATTGTCACAGCCTGGAAACAATGATCCCTATCATACCTTGCCTGCAACTAGAGTTCCTATGGTGGACAGAGGCCTGCCACCAAAACAAGAAACTACCATTCTGTCCACCCCCTGCCTCCCAGACCCTAACTACAGACGCATCAGACTATGCTTGAGGGGCTCATCTGGCGGGGAAGTGCATTCAGGGCAAATGGAGCCCAAATCAAATGCACCTTCATATCAATCAAAAAGAGATGCTAGCTGTACAGAATGCTCTGACAGCCTTCAAGGACTACCTTCATCCAGGACAATTATTGATAGAAAAACACCACAGTTATGTGGTACTGTAAACAAGTGGGGGGGGGGGTACACACTCCAACCCCCTTTGCAGACTAGCCATGGTGTTGTGGAACACTGCCTTGACCTATCAAATTCAACTACAAGCTCAATTCCTGCCAGGAAAGCTGAATACTCTGGCAGACGAACTAAGCAGAAATCTCATGGACCCACATGAATGGAAACTGGAACCACGGATTTCCAACATGTTGATACGCAAATGGGTGAGTCCAGACATCTGTTTGCCTCACCCCAGAACTATCAGTTGGACAAATTCTGCACAAGGACTCATCACAAAAAAGCCTGGAAAGTGGATGCTCTATCATTCAGCTGGAAAAATCTACCAGTCTATGCTTTTCCACCTCTGCTTCTGCTCTCCAAAGTTCTACTAAGTCACACAGGACGAACCAAAAATGATTTTGATTTCTCCAGACTGGCTTCGCCAACACTGGTACCCACTCCTGCGCAATGTGTCACACCCCGTGGCACCTGCCTCAGACACCTTACTTACTGTCTAAGCAGAACAACCAAATTCTGCGCACACAGCTCCAAACTTTGAATCTTGCAGTGTGGCTAATCACCTAAATTCACCCTTAGCATCCCTCGGCAAACCTATGATGGATGCCATTTTGGAGGCAAGAAGGCCTTGTACTAGAAAATCTTATGCTGACAAATGGAAAAGATTCTGTGCCTGGAATCAGTCACAAGGGGTAAGCACAACAGTGCCCCCAATATTCCTCATATTTTACAATACTTAACTGAGATGCTTCACAAAGGCCTGTCCTTTTCTTCCATAAAAGTCCATGCCTCAGTCATTTCAGCTCATTACAACACAGAACCTCCCCTCTGCTAAAGCAGCATCTCAGAGGGGCAAAAAACTTAAGACCACCCAGGAGAGCTCCAACCCCTGCCTGGGACCTCAATTTTGTATTGGAAAAACTCACTCATCCTCCTTTCGAGCCAGCTGCTACTGCAGACTTAAAATATCTCTCCTGGAAAACGGCTTTCCTTTTAGCAGTCACTTCAGCTAGAGGGATTTCCGAATTACAGGCTCTTATGGCAGTGGAGCCTTTCATTATTTTTCATGCGGACAGGGTGTCTCTCAGGGCCAATCCATCTTTCATGCCTAAGGTGGTATCTAGTGTGGCGCTTAATCAGGCCATTCATTTGCCAACTTTCTTTCCTAATCCACAGAACAAGGGGGAGCGGAGTCTGCATTCATTGGATGTACACAGACAACTTAGATTTTACTTAAACAGGACAAAATCTCTAAGAAAATCTGAACAACTACTGGTGGCATTTGCTGCAGGGGCAGAGGGAAAAGCTATTTCAAAGCAGACTATTTCCAAATGGATAAGCCATTGTATTTATTTCTGCCACATGCACAATGGTAAAACTATCCCCCAGGGGATCAGATCCCATTCCACCAGGGCTGCATCTACTTCTACAGCCTTTCTCAAAGGTGTTCCTACCAGAGACATTCTAGAAGCTGTTACCTGGAGCTCAATTCATACGTTCACCAAGCATTACCATTTACCTTTCTTCTCTAAATCCAGAGCTGGCTTTGCCACTGCTGTCCTGCAGGGCCTTATAGCTGGTCCTAATGCTGTATAAATCCATGCTTCCAACCATAGCTTTGGGAATCTACCCAAATATAATGACTGCAACAGTGAAACACGAAGAACATAGTACAGTTGTGTGCACTTACCATAAATGTAGATGTTCAAGTGTATTCACTGTTGCAGTCCTGGTTACCCTCCCTCCAACCCCCTGTTTTTCTTTTACTATACCTCTTCTTTCCTTTACTATGCTTAAAAGCCTTTGTGGTGTATTTATTTTTGTTTGGAGGTATATTTTTGTGTTTTTAATTACTTAAATGTTTGGGGGGGCACCTGACATCTGGGACAAGAAAAACTGATGTAATGGCATCAGCTGCATGTTTTATACCCCCTGACAACCTGACGTCATGGAAGAAGGGACAGCAACCGACACAGGACCCAAGACTTTGTTAATCAGGCAGACTGAGGGCAACCTGCCAGCAGATTACTCAAATGTAATGACTGCAACAGTGAATACACTCAAACATCTACATTTATGGTAAGTGTACACAACTGTACTTTTTCCTCCTGCCATTAATTCCTCATAGTTTTTTTCTTTTAATCTCTTGGATCTCCATAATGGTGGAAAATTTGAGGGATTATTGGGGAAGGAACACTCAGGAATGTATTTTTCAACAAACTTGTCCTGGTGACTATTCATATATACCTGGGGTTGTCCTTGGATGGGATAGTTAGTATTAAAGGACAACAATGAAATTCCATTATTAAAAGCTCAACTTCTCTGTCCTGTTTCTCCCTATTTTACTGTTCCTGCTTTGAATAAAAAAATGATCCAGCATATAAAATATTTTAAATAGACTGTTTTTTCTCAACTCGAACAGTACCTTACTGTACTGTGGTGGGTTTCACTTTCAAAAATCTTTTGTCCCGCCCTGATAAAGCTTGCTGCAGTCTCCAATTCATTGATGTCATCAACACCTATGAGTACAGGTAGATGATGTTCATCGTGTTTCACTGTTGCAGTCATTACACTTGGGTTATCCTGCTGGCAGGCTACCCGCAGTTGGCCCGAATTCCAAAGTCTAGGTCCGGCGTCTGTTGCTGTCGCCTCTTCCCTGATGTCCATGCACCAGGGGTATAAAAGATGCAGCCGACGCCATTTTCTTCAGTCTTTCTTGCCGCGTGGTGCCCGAAGCAAAAGCAGTTCGCAAGTGCCGGTCGGCCGACTCCTGAGATTTTCAGAAAAGCATTTCAGATCCGAAGTCTTCATTAAAGCTAAGTACCCCATTGAGGAAACTTTTTTCTTGCTCCAGTCCAATGTCAAAAAAAGTTAATTTTATTTCTTGTGGGAAGCAAATACCTCATAAGGATTTTCACTCTTAGGTTCATAGGTTTATACTAGGCTATCTGCCCTAAGGCATTTATAAGCCTAGCCCAAATTTTTGTGGCTTACGCCACCCCTTATATGAAAAAATACTGTGCCCATTAGTTTGTTGTGCCTCTGTCCAGCAGTGACACAGAGATTATTCCCGGGGTAAACCTACGATCTCCCATCCACAGGTCTAGATTTCTCTTGAACAGAGTCAGCGAGGTGCTCTGCCTCACATGGACGGGGATTTTATTCCACAGCATAGGGAGTCTCTGAGTGATAAATCTATCCCTCCAGCACGTCCTATTTATATCCGTGCTAAGGTTTAAGTCGCTTGCTCTAGTGGTTTTGGTGGATTTGGATTTTTTGAGGTGGAGCATGTCCATTAATTCCGGGTTGGACATGGCCTTGTATGTCAGGCACATGTCACCTCTGAGCAGACGGTATGCGACTGAATAGAGCTGGAGTTTCTTCAATCTGGCAGCATATGACAGATTTTGGAGTCCCTTTATCCTTTTGGTGAGGAACTTTTGGGGTCTCTCCAATTGCTGCAGATGTCGGGTGAGATACATCCTGAATGGGGCATTGTACTCGATCATTGGTCTGATAAGTGAAGAGTACAGGGGAACAATGACCTCACTAGATCTGGATGTGAATCCCTTCATGATCAGGTGGGCAATGTAGAAGGTCTTTCTAACCACTTTAGCAACGTGAGTGTCAAAAGAAAGGCCACTGTCAACCTGGGTCCCCAGGTCCCTGATAACCTCTTCTGTGCTTAGTGGATTGCCACCTATATGGTAGCTTGGGGTTACCTTGTTTTTCCGAAGGGTATGACTATACATTTTTTGGCGTTTAACTTCAGGCCATGGCTCTGGCACCAGCTATCTGTTTCCGTGAGTCCCTTCTGAAGGATATCCGTGCCCGATGCACTTTCCACTATGGCACCCAGTTTGCAGTCGTCTGCAAACTTTGTCAGCCAAAGTCCTCCCATGTTGGCCTGTACTTCTGAGAAGTAGATGCCAAACAATAGGGGGCCAAGGACCGAGCCCTGTGGGACACCACTTGTGACCGGCTTGGAGTCTGACACAGCGCCAGCAACTCTAACCCTGTGGGTTCTGTCCTTAAGCCAGTTTGCAACCCATCTTGTGACATATGGGTTTACATTTAAGCTGGTAAGTTTTTCTACAGTACCCGAGTTGGGTATTGTGTCGAAAGCCTTTGCAAGGTCAAGGTAGGCTGTATGGACTGCCTTTCCCTCAGCAATGGCCTTGGTGACTGTTTCAAGAAGTCGACCAAGTTCAAAAGGCATGATCTTCCCTTGACAAAGCCAAACTGGGTCGGGTCCAATGTCTGCAAGTCCCTATATCTTTGTTTATGAGCTCCATTATGATCCTCTCCATAGCTTTGCAGACTAGACTTGTTAAGCTTATGGGGGTAATTACCAGGGTCCGTGAGGCGCCGCCTTTGTGGAGTGGGACCACAGTTGCCGTGACGCCACTCCTTGGGCACGTATCCTGTGGTAAGGCTGAGATTAAACAGCTGCCTTATGCGGGTTTAATTCCTCATTTAGCTTCGTGTAGCACACAGCCGGGACACCATCCGGTCCCATTGATGCTGTGTTTTAGCTTTAGAGAGCAGCTTTCACCTGCGGCGTTTGAGATGTCCGGGAGGCTACACTCGGCTGGGATAGTTATCTCTCCTTTAGGGGAGAGGAGTGAGTTTGCACTGAACCTGTCTGCCAGTATGTTGGCAATGTCTGTGGGTTCAGTGATTTTTGTATAATTTTGGACTAATTCTGAGCATATCTGGGAGTTTCCACCCAGGTTCCTAACATAGCTGAAAAAGGCCTTATGATTGTCCTTTGAATCCATGGCAATTTTTCTCTCAAAATTGGCCTTAGTTGATTTTATGAGTGCTCGTATTTTTTACTAATAATGATCAGGGGTGACTTCCTTTATGGATTTTGTTCTATCATGTAATAGCTTTCTCCTCTTATTGTAAAGTTTGTTAATGGCTGGGGCCCACCAGACTGGACGTTGCCCTTTGTGGAAAGAGTCTTGGTTTTATTTGGGATTGCCTGATCCATGCAGTCCTGGAGGTGTTCATAGAAGGCATTTGTAAGGGCTTCCAGCTTGGGTTGTGGTTTCCTCTGGCTCAGGGCCTTGAAGGATACCACACCAGTCTTGAGTAGTGTGAAGTTTGCTTTAGAGAAGTTCTTCACTATGGTCTTTTTGTTTGGGGTGGAGGCGGGATGTGGATTTCCAGTGAGATTAGTTTATGATCAGATCTCACCAATGAGGGATATACTTCTGGTGTGGAGCATTTTGTCCCCATGTTTGTGACAATGAGATCTAGTATATTTTCTCCTCTCGTGGGAACAGTGACTAGCTGTTCCATGGCATTTGAATTTATGAACTCCAGGAACCGTTGGGCTAGAAAGTTAGGGCTTGAGTAATGTTCCCAGTCTATATTCAGGTAGTTGAAGTCACCCAATATGATGGTGTTTGGAGATACATTTATACCCTCCAGTGTCTTCAGGAAGGCTGTGTGGGGTTCCTGAGTTTGAGAGGGTGGCCTGTAGCATGCTACAATTTGTAGAGCAGTTTTGCCTATGGTTAGTTGCACCTGGATGGTTTCCGCTTGCGTTGCCACCAACCTGGAGGTGTGGGTATCCTTTATGAATATGGATACACCCTCCTTTTGTGGTGTGGTCCGGTTTTGGGGCCGAACGCATGATATGAGGTAAAACCTAATAGTGCCGGGGTGCTCTCAGGAGCCTTGAACCAGGTTTCAGTTACAGCACAGACATCGATGTTCTCCATACTGAGAAGGGCCTCGACTGCGTGCATTTTGAGATTTAGACTTCTGGCATTGAGCAGCATTACCCTCAGTTTCTTCCCATTTTTGTTTTCTAGGGTGGTAGGTTTAGAATTTGAGCCTTGCCTAAAAAAGGCACTATGGGGGTGGCAAGAGCCTTAGCCAATATCCGGAATCCCAGGGGTGACAGGTGCAAGCTTTGCTGTATTCCTTGCCTAGGCCCTGATCACAACGTTGCTAGCTGTCGGTTTTATGCTTGATTTAACCAACGCACTATTAAGCGTCTGTACGAATTTTGCCTTTCATTACTTTGGCAGAAGATTCAATTATATAATGCCGTCAGAACAGCTGACGACCGGAGTTTATAAAAAGCGCAAGGAAAAAGAAAACGACAGGCATCCGAGGTCCAAAACTGACTAGGCTTACGCTAAGCTAGTCGCCGGTTCTCGGGCGCTTTCGCAGCCCCTGGCACCCACTACCTCAGAGCCACAGGCCACTGATGACTCCCACGTGGAGCCAGCTAGGCCTCTGGATACACAAGGTATTGGACACTTGGAAACTATTCCCTCATAGGTCCGGAGCCGCTGAGCAGGCATCGGCTTCTGAGGGTGTTTTCAGACCTACACAGTTATATATAAAGCCGCCTTCAGCTTCCAAAGCAAAGACAAAAACTGTTTTAAAGACAAAGAAACAAGTACAGCATTCTCCTGTACCATGCCTAAAAAACGGATGCTGAAAATGGCCGAAGACTTAATTACCTTGATCAGGGGCTCCTATCCCCCTCCTGATAAGAGGCCTAGGCAAGAGACAGAATATGAATCTTCAGATCAGGTTTCCATTCCTCTGACTCCTCTTCTGAACAGGAATACTCTCTACTTCCTTATGAGGATTCTGATGCTGAAGAGTCTATCCCTTCAGCCTCACCGCCTGATGATTATTCTTTTGGGGAGATCCTGCATACCATGAGGGAGCACTTCCACTGGGAGAGCCAAGACTACTCAGAATCTAAGAAAAGGCTTAGAGATTTTCTTTTACTACCTCAGCACAGGCCTTTGGCTATTCCTCCTGTGTTAGATATTGTAGATGTATTTTCAGAGTCCGGACTTTCTCCTGACTGTCTACCTCCTTCCCCTGTTAAACCAGACAGATACTACAGGGTTCCAGATTCACATAAATTTCTTTATAAAAACCCTGCTGCTGACCCAGAAACTATTTCTCAGGGTCCCAAAGGAGTCAAGGCTTCTACTGCAAAAAACCCTATCCCCTCTGATAGAGATTCAAGGGCTCTAGACAGATGGGGAAAAAAGGTTTGCACTTCTGCTACTTTGGCTGTGAGGGCTTTAAATATCAGCAGTACTTAATGTCACTGCTAAAACAGAAAATGTTGTCTAATTATGATTGTGCAGAAAATAAGGAAATGCAGGATTTACTGCATGCAACTGAGCAAGTGGGAAAGCATACATTGCAATGTGGTTTTGATTCTCTGGAGGCCCCTTGCAGGGTTGCAGTTACGGGTTCTGTCATTAGGAGGCATGCTTGGTTAAAGGAACAGATTCTGCCTGATCATGTTAAAGCAAAATTATTAGATGCTCCATTACAGCATGATACCATATTTGATGTTAAAGCAGAGGAGGTGTTGAAGAAAATGGAGGACAAAGCGAAATCTATGCAAACAGTAAAGGATTTCTTACAGGTACAGCCACCCAGATTTAGCAGGAACTTGCCTACAAAGAATTGGTCCTTTTCAATGTCAGGCCACAAAGAGGCAGATACAGACGCCCCAGAGGCAGATCCCAGCCCCAGGGCTCATACAGACCTAAACAGTGGGGCGTTTCTACCTCCAAAAGCAGAGAAGACAAATCGCAGCCATACAGAAAACAGTCCTAGTGACTCTCCTCTGCCAGCACCAAGCACTTGTCTCTTGGCAGCCCCCTTAGGGGGAAAATTAGCACTTTTTTCTCAAAATTGGCACATGATCACCCAGGACAAATGGGTCTTGAATATAGTGTCCCAGGACTACAGGTTCCACTTTCACACCCTGCCAAGGGCAAAAGGTATGCCAGACCTGCCACACAATCAATGGGCAGAGGCACAAAAACATGTTTTATCCCTCATGGATATGAGGGCCATTCAGCAAGTACCACAGCAACAGCAGGGACAAGAATTTTACCCAAGACTTTTCTTGGTACCCAGAAAAGACAAAGTCTGGAGACCAATACTGGACCTGTCTATTCTAAATACATTTCTGGACGTCCCAAAATTCAAAATGTTGACTCTGTAGCAGCTTCTGCCCATGCTGGGCAAGAAGGCTTGGCTTGTAACTTTGGACCTAAAAGAGGCATACCTGCATAATCCAATCAGACAATCTTGCCGAAGATACCTCAGATTCATAGCTGGCTCAATGCACTACCAATTCTCTGCACTGTCCTTTGGCTTATTTACTGTGCCCAGGGTCTTCACAAAATGCCTGGCACCAGTAATTGCATTTTGCAGACAGAGGAATTCAAATATAAACTTACTTGGATGATTGCCTTATTCAAGCAGAGAACAAGGACATTCTACTAAAGCATCTGGCGTTTGTAAAAAGATTACTAATTTGCCTAGGATACACAGTAAATGAAAAATCAAAACTAGTACCCTCTCAAGAGATAATATTCCTGGATGCAAGCTTAAATACAACTGCCCAGATGGCTTATCTCACGCCAGACAAACAAAAGCAACTGACTTCTTACGTCAAAATGTTGACAACAAAGACCCAGTTATCTGCAAGAAAAATTCTGCAGGCTTTGGGCTTCATGGCATCCTGTATTCTGCTAATTCCATATGCCAGACTGCATATGAGGAAACTACAATGGTATCTAAAAAGTGTTTGGACTCAACATTGTCACAGCCTGGAAACAATTACTCTCATTCCTTGCCTGCAACAGGAGTTTCGATGGTGGGGCACAGGCCTGTCACCACAACAAGGGACAGCCATTCACCCTACCCACAGCCAGGCAGTCAATAACAGATGCTTCGGATTATGCCTGGGGAGTCCACATGGCAGGAAAATGTATTCAGGGCACATGGCCCACAAGCCAAAGGCATCTTTATATCAATCAAAAAGAGATGCTAGCTGTTCAGAATGCCCTGACAGCTTTCAAGGATCTACTCCATCCAGGACAACTACTGATAAGGACGGACAATACTACAGTCATGTGGTACATAAACAAACAGGGAGGCACTCCTTCATACCCCCTCTGCAGACAAGCCATGACTTTGTGGGACACAGCATTGACTTACTAAGTACACTTGCAAGCATAATTCCTGCCAGGAAAGAAAAATACTCTGGCAGGCGAACTAAGCAGAAACCTCACAGATCCCCCACGAGTGGAAACTGGATCCACAAGTCTTCAGCATGATAATAAAGAAATGGGGATGCCAGGACATAGATCTCTTTGCCTCCCCTCACAACTGCCAACTACAGAGATTCTGCACAAGGACGTATCACAAGCAAGCATGGAAAGTGGATGCTCTATCATTCAGCTGGAAAACCCTAACAGTTTATGCCTTTCCTCCTCTGCCTCTCCTCCCCAAGGTACTCCTAAAGGTCAAACAAGAGAAGCCAAAAATTATTCTGATTGCTCCAGACTGGCCCCGCCAGCACTGGCACCCAATCCTAAAGAGCTTGTCTCAAGGCCCAGCCTGGACATTGCCTCTAATTCCTCATTTACTGACCCAACGAAACAATCAGATCCTGCACAGCCAACTCAGAACCCTAAATCTGTCAGCATGGCGGATAATGTAGCTATTCAGAACACACCTCTCTCTAAAGCAGTGATGGATGTTATTGTGGAAGCCAGGAGGCCCAGTACCAGAAAATCTTATTCAGAAAAATGGAAAAGATTCTGCTCTTGGAACCAGGCACAAGGGATTGACACGTTTGTACCAAATATCCCTCAGATTTTAGAATACCTGAGATGCTGGACAAAGGCCTATCCTTTTCATCAATTAAAATCCATGCCTCTGCCATTTCAGCTCATTACAATACGGAACCACCAATTTTTTCACATCCATTGCTAAGGCAATACCTCAGAGGGGCCAAAAACATAAGACCCCCAAGGAGAGCACCAATACCTGCATGGGACTTCAATTATGTCTTGGAAAAACTCACACTGCCGCCTTTTGAGCCAGCCAATACAGCTGAAATAAAGTTCTTATCTTGGAAAACAGCTCTGCTCCTAGCAATAACCTCTGCAAGGCGAGTCTCAGAGTTGCAGGCACTCATGGCTGTGGAACCTTTTATCATTTTCCATCCAGACAGGGTTTCTCTGAGGATGAACCCAACATTTATGCCTAAGGTAATGTCCAGTGTGGCCCTTAACCAAACCATTAATTTGCCTACCTTTTATCCAAACCCACAGAATAAGGGTGAGAGACTCCTGCATTCTTTGGACATGCACAGACAGCTATGCTTCTACTTGGACAGAACTAAAGCTTTCAGAAAGACTGAGCAACTCTTAGCCTTTCCTTGTGATCCTGCAGCATATGCTACTATCTCAAAGCAGACTATTTCAAAATGGATAGGCCACTGCATTCATTTCTGCTATTCACAACATGGCAAATCAGTGCCTAAGTGCCTTAGGCCTCACTCAACCAGAGCAGTGGCCACTTCAGCAGCCTTCCTCAGAGTACCACCAACCAAAGACATTTTAGCGGCTGCAACTTGAGTTCAGTGCACACTTTTACCAAGCACTACCACTTACCTCTCTACTCTAAATCCAGAGCAGGCTTTGCCACTGCAGTTCTGCAGGGCCTTATAGCCTCTCCTAATCCTATTTAGACCCAGCCACCCAACCTCAGCTTTGGGATTCAACCCAAGTGTAATGACCAACAGTGAAACACGATGAACATAGTACATTTGTGTACCTACCATAAATGTAGATGTTCAAGTGTATTCACTGTTGCAGTCCAGGTTACCCACCCACCATCCCCCTTTTCTTTGCTGGGACTTATCTGTACTTCTCTATCCTATAGAACCTATGTGGTGTATTTGTTTGTAGATGAAGGAAATGTTTATTTTTGTGCATGCATACTTATTGGCATAATTTTCAGTCTACCAATTTGGGGGCACCTAAAATCTGGGCCAAGAAAAACTGAAGAAAATGGAGTCTGCTGCATCTTTTATACCCCTGGCGCACTGATGTCAGGGAAGAGGCGACAGCAACAGACGCCGGACCTAGACTTTGGAATTCGGGCCGACTCCGGGTAGCCTGCCAGCAGGATAACCCAAGTGTAATGACTGCAACAGTGAATACACTCGAACATCTACATTTATGGTAGGTACACAACTGTACTTTCTTCGTGTTTCACTGTTGCAGTCATCACTTTTGGGTTATCTGCTTGCAGTACCCCTTAGTCGGCCTGATTATCAAAGTCTTGGGTCCTGCGTCGGATGCTGTCTCATCTTCCATGATGTCAGGTAGTCAGGGGGTATAAAGCATGTAGCCGACGCCATTACATAAGTCTTTCTTGCCGTGCGGTGCCCGAAGCAGAAGCAGTTCGCAAGTGCCAGTCGACCGACTCCTGAAATTTTCGTTTTCGAGTTTCAGAACTGAAGTCTTCAACTAAAGCTAAGTACCCCGTTGGGGAAACTTTTTCTTGCTCTAAACCGATGTCAGTAAAAGTCAATAGTTATTTCTTATGGAAAGCAAATACCTCATAAAGATTTTCATTCGTACTGTATTCCTTGCCTAGGCCCTGACCATGACGTACCTCACTGTTGGTTTTGTGCCTTATTTAAACAACGAACTATTCGTCTGTATATTTACGCTTCTAAATATTTTGGTACTCTGTTCAATTATCCAGATATGGCTTCGGTAAGCCACCCGACTACAGACATTCCGAAAAAACGCAAAGATAGACAGATACAGGCCACCTAGGTCCAAAGCTGCCGATGGCACTTCTAATAAGCTAGTCGCCAGTACTCAGTGAGGCACTTTCTCGGATCCCTGATACCACTACTTCAGATTCGCAGGCCTCTGCTGAGACCCATTCGGAGTCCGGTGTGCCGCGAGATGCTTCAACTGTGGAATCTGTGGATGTCTATCTTGGATGGGTTCGGTGTCGCTGTGCAGGCACCGCCTTCTGAGGGTGTATTCAGGCCTACTGACTTGCATATTAAACAGACTCCATCTTCAAGGCCTAAAACTCAATCCATGCCTAGAAAACCAATGCCCAGACCGCATGGTCAGGCCTCTATGCCTAAAAAACAAATAAGAATGGCTGAAGACCTTATTACTTTAATCGGGGGATGCCAACCTTCGCCCTCTGAGACATAGGACTGAATTTGCTTATGATTCTTCTGATCAGGATTCTGAAATTTGTTTCCTCTGATTACCAGGATTATTTACCCTTATCTACCTATGAGGATTCTGAAGCAGAGGAATCTATTCCCTCTGCTTCCCCTCCAGAGGATTCCTCTTTTGGTAAAACCTTGCATATTCTTAGGGAGCATTTTCACTGGAAAAGCCCAGATTACTCTGATTCTAAAGAGAGGCTTAGGGATTTCTTACTCCTGCCCCAACACAGGCCTTTAGCTGTTCCCCCTGTAGTGGACCTTGTTGATGATGCCTTTTTGGGGTCTAGCTTGACCCCTGACTCCTTACCCTCCTGCTCCTAGAAAACCAGATAGATATTACAGAGTCCCTAACTCTCACAAGTTCCTCTTTAAAAATCCTACTGCAGATCCTGAGACAATTTCACAGGGACCCAAGGGCATTAAGGCTGCTACTGCCAAAAGTCCTACCCCCTCTGATAGAGATTCCAGGGTGCTGGGTAGATGGGGTAAGAAGGTATACACTTCTGCAACCTTGGCTATTAGGGCCTTAAACTGCTAGTTTCATATGTTAAAGTATCAGCATATTATTGGATTTCTTAAACCGAAAATGATGTTGATTCCTGACTGCTGGAAGTAAGGATTTCCAGGATTTAATGCGTTCTGCTGAACAAGTTGGAAAACATACTTTGCAATGTAGTTTTGATTCACTAGAGGCATCTTGCAGGGCGGCTGTTACTGGGTCTGTACTTAGAAGGCATGCTTGGCTTAAAGAGCAATCTTTGCCAGATCATGTTAAAGATAAATTGCTGGATGCTCCCTTAAACCATGACTGCTCTTTTGGCAACAAAGCAGAAGTAGTACTTAAAAAGATTTAGGAAAAAGCTAAATCTTTGCAAACTGTTAAAGCTTTCCTGCAAGTCCAGCCTCCCAAGATTTAGTAGGCATTGGCCCTCTAAGAATTGGTCCTTTCCTGCCTCTACCAGGCCTTCTCAGTCCAAACCCAGAACCAGCAGAACACTCTGGCTTCAGTCCCAAGGTACGCACAGGACTAAGCAGTGTGGGGGGGGGCTCCTTCAAAGCAGGGAGTCTTAAGACTCCCCCCTATGGGTAAACTGTCTGTGACTTAACTTTAAAACTTCCAAGCACTTCTCAACTGACTGCTCCTTTAGGGGGGAAAGATTGCTCTGCAGGCAAAAAACTGGGAACTCATTACCCAGGACAAATGGGTTTTAAATGTAGTTTACCAAGGATGCAGATTTCACTTCCACACTTTACCAACCCCAAACGGTTGGCCAGATCTACCCCGAAATCAGTGGGCAGACGCTCAAAAGCAAGTTATCTCTCTCAAGTATAAGGGCTATTTAAATTGTCCCAGAAGAGGAAAGGGGACAAGGTTTCTACTCAAGATTTTTCCTGGTGCCCAGAAAAGACAACTGGCGTCCTATCCTGGATCTCTCTATCCTAAGCACATTTTTGGTGATCCCAAAATTCAAGATGCTAACTCTTCACCAGTTGCTTCCTATGCTAGGCAAGGATGCCTGGTTGGCAACACTGGATTTAAAGGAAGCCTACCTGCATATCCCAATCAGGGAATCTTGCAGAAGATACCTACGCTTCAAAGCAGGTTTCATGCACTGTCCATTCTCTGCACTGCTCTTTGGCTTATCTACTGAACCCAGGGTATTCGCAAAGTGACTCGCTCCAGTCATTGCATTTTGCAGGCAAATAAATATTTAAATATACCCATACCTGGACGATTGTCTAATTGAGTCAGAAAGCCAGGGCATGCTATTGAAGCATCTGGCGTTTGTACAAGAAGTGCTAACTTCTCTGGAGTACACCATAAACGAAAAGAAATCACATCTGGTACCCTGCCAACGAATTGTATTGCTGTGAGCAAGCTTGAACACAACTTCCCAGATGGCTTTCCTCACACCAGAGAAACAAGTTCATTTGACAGCTTACTTCAAATTAATGGCCATAAAGACCCTGCTATCTGCAAGACAAATACTGCAAGCCTTGGGGTTCATGGCCTCCTGGATTCTCCTAATTTCATATGCAAGACTGCATATGAGGAAACTACAATGGTATCTAAAAAGCCTATGGTGTCAACGTTTTTAGCGTTCATATGTCTAATAAGTTAGCTGTAAGTTTTTAGTTAAATTTTTAATATGTTAGAAGGTTTTTAACTTTAATTACATTAAAGATGTGATTGGCTGTGAGTTCAGAGGATGGTATATAAAGAGATCAATGAATTCATGTGTAATGTCTGATGAAGTCTTTTACTTGGATGAAAACATATTTGTATTTGACAGCATTATTAAAATCCGCTTTCCTTGAACTGTTGTATGGTCTTTCATCATTACATCTGGGGTCTTGGTTTGGTGTGCTTTGGTTTTAGTACTTTTTGTGTGTGGACGTTTCCTTTTGGCGCACACACCTGTTGTGTATTCAAGTTTGTTAATGGAGGTGACTGAGACCCCAATAGGCAGCCCTAGAGAAGGCACCAGTGCTGTAGAAAGTGTGCACAAATGGCTGACATGAGTGGAGGGACAGCTGATACAACTTGTGGCTTTGCTTAGTGCACAACAGACTGTTCGAGGTGATGGAGAAAATGTCTTTGGACTATCTTCCTTAGAAAATACTGTTTCCTCCAATTTGTATAGGTCCGGGGACCATTCTTTGTTTCCCAGCAGCCAGGAGGTGTGGCTTCAGGGTAATGATGTCATCATGCCTAACATTCAGCCCCAGGACTGGGCGATGGAAGAAATTTGACATTTAGAAGGCCGAGAAGAAGGGGAACGCTCGCAGCGTCCTAAAAGACTTAATACCTTTCTTTCCAAAAACGGAAAAAAAAAACCAAACGAGAATAGACAATTTTGTTACCGAGATGGTTAGCAACGAGCAGAATGAGACTGAACATTGCTGGTGATAACGAAGGAGTTATAACATCAGATTTGGACTGGCGTAGGGGAAATAATGTTTATAACTGGTTGAATACGAATAAATCATTTTCTAATTATGTTTTTCAAAGTCACAATGCTGATGTTCAGGACACCCACAGTTACAGTAGTAATGTGAACCGTTTGTATGATTTAATGTTTAAGTACAAATCTCTGTGTTTAGATAACAGCTATCTGAAAGAATGTGTGGGGAGAAGTATTGTACCCAAGGGACTCGGTATTTTTAAGTACCCGAATAATGTAAAAGAAGGGAGTGAGTTCCATGAGGAACTGTTTAATAACTGTGTCATTGAAATAGTGAAGGCAGTTATGAAAGAAAATGATCGAGAAACAGGTAAGCTGCTGAAAGAGATTAGGGAAGTAAATAATTTAATTATTAATGATTTATTGTTTACAGTTGAAGAAAAGGCCAAATATTTTAATATGAAAGAAAAAATAGAAGACAATTAAGCAGATATATTTAAGGAAATGCAAAAAGCTAGAGACATTATAGAATATAGAGATAAGATATGTTAACCAAAATCTAAGAAGATTGTATATAGGAATTATCAGTACACTGTCCCTGCTTCTAGAGACAGATTCCCCTCTGCTGCATTTGACCCAATGGGACAAGAAGAAGCCACCAGGGCAAATTATAGCAGGTATGGGGAAGGGTATGACCTGGACAATTTAGACTATTTTCCTGACCTCAAATGGTCTGAGAGAATTAAGAGGCAGAGACTAGTGCATTATTATCACAGTCATAGAGGAGGTTACCCAAACGGGAAAGGACACTAAGCCCAGGTAGGAGTGGGCCTTTGGAAATTGTATCTAGTCGGTGAATCAATAGAATTGAAGTGATAGCGAATAGGCACATTTTTCAGAATTTTAGTATTTACAATTATAGTGCTGAAGAAATTACACCTATTCATTTCAAATTATTTAGTAAAGGGTTAAAATTTGTGCCCACTACATCTAATATCTCACAGACTTTAATTGATTTGAAAATGTTCATTCGTAAAAAAAAAAAAAAAAACTTGAATTATTATTTGATAATGAAACAAAATACAATTCTTAAACTACTACTCAAGTTAAGATGAAAAGTACATATAACCCACCCTTCCACCCACAATTAAAAAATTTTGAAACACTGGTGGAAGATGAGATTAGATCTGGATTTAATAAAGGGAAAAGGTTCTTGAACCTTACGAAGGAGGAAAATCCGTTATTAGATTCACTTAAGGAGAATCATTATTTAAGAGTTATGAAGCCAGACAAAGGGGGGAGGGTACTTATGGATGATATAATATATTCTGCCAAAATGCTAGATATGCTTAATGACACAGATGTGTTTGGGTTTCTAAAAATGAAATGAATGTAGCATACCGTAAGATAGATTTTATGCTGGAAGAAAACCCTACATGAGGGTACTATATCGTCTTGAGATTTCAATACCTGACTATAGACGATCCAAAGATCCCATCCATCTTTGGAATCCTGAAAGTCCACAAAAATCTAGATAACCCACCCCTCAGGCCCTTTGTGGCAGTCAGGGGCTATAAACTTATCCTTTAGCAAAATATTTAGATACAGAGCTCAACAAATTTGGACTGAGAGGGAATGGATCCTCAAAGATTCCTGGGACTTTCTAAGAAGCATTAATCAAAAATTGTTTCAAGAGGAACTTATATTTGTCACTTTGGACATTTATGATTGTTACCTCACACCATTGGTTTAGAATGGTTTGTGGAAGCATTAAGGTTTAAGGGTAACATTCAACATGAGAAGGTTTGTCTCTCTTAGAGTTGATGGAATTAGTTTTAAAGAATATTTTTTTTATTTTTTGAGGGGAAGTTCTATCAACAGATAAGTGGAGTGGCCATGGGAGCAAGTTTTGCTCCCATGTATGCCAATCTGGTGCTTTGTACGTGGGAGGACAAATATGTATTAAATTCTCAATATTCTAAATATTGAGATTATTATCATCGTTATTTGGATGACATGTATTTTTTGGGTGGGACCCCAGGAAATATTATTGGAGTTCATTGAATACATTAATAGTACAACTGAATTTCTAAAATTCTCCCATAACATCACCCATGATAGATTAGAGTTTTTAGATGTTTCGCTAGAAAAATTAGTGGAAACCAAATATTTCAAGTCTAATATATGTACAGAAAAAGTACATACTCCTACATTTTACCAGTGCCCATCCCCTTTCCCAAAAGATAGGTATAGTGAGTGGGACAGGTCATTAGGAGTATTAGAATAACATCTGAAGATACAGACTTTGAAAAGGAAAGTGGAAAATTAAAGCAAATGTTTCTAGATGGACAATATCCCATCTCCCTTGTAGAAGAAATTTTCAAAGAAATTAAAGAAAGACATAAATTTGCCCTAATTTTAGGGAAGCCCATTACACGAAGAAAGGAAATCTGGGACAGAACAAACCAACACTAAATGGAGCAGTAATTTTATTCTGAATTTTAGTACAAAATCTACTCGGATGGAATAAATTTAGCAATATTTCAGATCTGAGGAGCATTTTTAATGAACTCCTAAGATTTACTTATAGGAAAGGGCGAAACATTAAAGAAGTTTTGGAGAGTAAAGAGAAAAGAAAGGTTGCCAAGAGAACTGAACTTTTAAATGTGGGAGATGCCCCCATTGTTCCTATATCCTGTAAGGGACATCATTATTTTTAACAAGAAGGGAGATAGCAATAGAATCAAATATGTTTTGCTATTCTGAAAGTGTAGGTGTGATGTATTGCTGTGTGTGAATCCTGCGAGGCCATTTATGTTGGAAAAACCACTGGAAAGTTCAAAAGACGTATTTATGAACTTATAAATGACATCAAAAACAGATGAAAATAACACCTTGCTTTGACATAGTATTACTTGTCCTTCTGCCAAATTTGGCTTTTTCGTGATAGAAAAAGTAGAAGTGGATCCATGTGGGGGGGCTCTGGGAGACCACAATTGAATATCTGGAATTATTCTTGCAACTCAAACTAGATGCCAACAAAAAGTTTGGCTTAAATGATTTTATTTCCCTGGCCCCTGTCTTAAAACTCAGAGCTGCTATATTATAGTAATTTTATAGCAGAATGTGGAGTAATTCTTATTTAGACCATTAGAGGAAGCATTTGTACTCACTATTTCATTAAATAAGATAGACATATTTTATATTCACATCTAGCAGTTTAAATTTATATATTTTTAATTGCATTTATATTATATGTATGAATTTATATGTATTTATTATGAGTATGTGTTTTTGAGGAATTTGTTTGCATTCATATGTCTAATAAGTTAGCTGTAAGTTTTTAGTTAAATTTTTAATATGTTAGAAGATTTTTAACTTAAATTACATTAAAGATGTGATAGGCTGTGAGTTCAGGGGGTGGTATATAAGGAGATCAGTGAATTAATGTGTTTAATGTCTGATGAAGTCTTCTACTTAGACAAAAATGTGTTTGTATTGACAAGTTATTAAAATCAGCTTTCCTTGGACTTTGTGTGGCCATTCATCATTACAGCTGGGTTCTTGGTTTGGTGTGCTTTGGTTTTAGTACTTTTTGTGTGAACTCTTCACCAGTTGCTTCCTATGCTAGGGAAGGATGCCTGGTTGGCAACACTGGATTTAAAGGAAGCCTACCTGCATATCCCAATCAGGGAATCTTGCAGAAAATACCTACGCTTCAAGGCAGGTTTCATGCACTGTCAGTTCTCTGCACTGCCCTTTGGCTTATCTACTGCGCCCAGGGTATTCACAAAGTGCCTAGCTCCAGTCATTGCATTTTGCAGGCAAAGAAATATTCAGATATGCTCGTACCTGGATGATTGTCCAACTCAGGTAGAAAGCCAGGGCATACTATTGAAGCATCTGGCATTTGTACAAAAACTGCTAACTTCTCTGAGGTACACCATAAACGAAAGTAAATCACATCTGGTACCCTGCCAATGAATTTTATTGATGTGAGCAAGTTTGAACACAACTTCCCAGATGGCTTTCCTCATGCTAGAGAAACGAGTTCATTTGACAGCTTACTTCAAACTAATGGCCACAAAGACCCTGCTATCTGCAAGACAAATACTGCAAGCCTTGGGGTTCATAGCCTCCTGCATTCTCCTAATTCCATATGCAAGACTGCATATGAGGAAACTACAGTGGTATGTAAAAAGCCTATGGTGTCAACATTCTCAGGATCTAGAAGCAATGATTCCTATCATACCTTGCCTACAGTTAGAGTTCCTTTGGTGGGCAGAGGCCTGCCACCAAAACAAGGGACTGCCATTCACTCTACCCCCTGCCGCCCAAACCCTAACAGATGCATCAGGCTATGCATGAGGGGCTCACTTGACAGGGAAGTGCATTCAGGGCAAATGGAACCCAAGTCAAATGCACCTGCATATCAATCAAAAAGAAATATTAGCTGTACAGAATGCTCTGACAGCCTTCAAGGACCACATTCTTCTGGGACAATTAATGGTAAAGATGGACAACACCACTGTTATGTGGTACATAAACAAGCAGGGGGGAACCCACTCATACCATCTCTGCAGACTAGCCATGGCTCTGTGGAACACAGCCTTGAGCTACCAAGTGCACGTACAGGCTCAATTCCTTGCTGGAAAGCTAAATACTCTGGCAGACATTCTAAGCAGAAATCTCATGGACCCACACGAGTGGAAACTAGGACTTAAGACATTCAACATGTTGATAAACAAATGGGGAAGCCCAGAGATAGACCTGTTTGCCTCGCCCCAGAACTACCAGTTGGACAAATTCTGCACAAGGACTCCCCACAAACAAGCTTGGAAAGTGGATGCCCCGTCCTTCACCTGGAAAAATCTATCAGTTTATGCCTTTCCTCCTCTGCCTCTCCTCTCCAAGGTACTACTAAAGATCAAACAGGACAAACAAAGGGAGATGCTGATTGCACCAGACTGGCCACGCCAACACTGGTACCCCCTCTTGCGCAGTGTGTCACTGCTGGTACCTGCCTCAGACCCCTACCCTGCTGTCTCAACTGAAGAGCCAGATTCTGCACCCTCAGCTTCAAACCCTGAACCTGACAGCCTGGCTAATTACCTGATCTCTCTGTTACCATTCCTCGGTAAACAAGTGTTGGATGTCATTCTGGAGGCAAGGAGGCCTAGTGCTAGAAAATGTTATGCTGAAAAATGGAAAAGATTCTGTTCCTGCAACCAAACTCTGGGGATGGGGCACAGCAGTGCCCAATTTACCTCAGATTCTTCAATACTTAACTGAGATGCTTCACAAAGGCCTTTCCTTTTCCTCCATCAGAATTCATGCCTCAGACATTTCAGCTCATTACAACACAGAACCATCCCTCTTCTGTCATCCACTGCTCAAGCAGTTCCTCAGAGGAGGCCAAAAACTTAAGACCACCCAGGAGAGCCCCTAATCCAGCCTGGGACCTTACCTTTGTATTGGAAAATCTTACTGTACTTCCTTTTGAGCCAGCTGGAAATGCAGAGTTAAAATACCTTTCTTGGAAAACAGCCTTCCTTTAAGCCATCACTTCAGCAAGAAGGGTGTCTGAATTACAGGCCCTTATGGCAGTGGAGCCTTTCATCTTTCTTGTGGACAGGGTGTCCCTCAGGACCAGTCCCTCCTTCATGCCACAAGGTAGTATCCAGTGTGGCTCTTAATTAGTCCATTCATTTGCCAACTTTCTTTTCTAATCCACAGAACAAAGGGGAACGGATACTGCACTCCTTAGATGCGCACAGGCAACTTAGGTTTTACTTGGACAGGACTAAACCTTTCAGGAAATCTGAACAGCTGCTGGTGGCATTTGCTGCAGGGGCAGAGGGGAAGGCCATTTCAAAGCAAACCATTTCCAAATAGTAGGCCATTGCATTAATTTCTGCTGTAAGCACCATGGAAAACCTATCCCACAGGGGATAAGACCACATTCAACCAGGGCTGCATCTACTTCTATAGCCTTTCTGAGAGGTGTCCCCCACCAGGGACATCCTAGAAGCTGCTACCTGGTGTTCTCTACATACTTTTGCTAAACATTACCATTTGCCAATTTTCTCTAAATCCAGAGCTGGTTTTGCCACTGCAGTCTTGCAGGGCCTTACAGCTGGTCCTGATGCTATCTAAATTCCTCCTCCCATCCTTAGCTTTGGGAATCTACCCAAAAGTGATGACTGCAGCATTGAAACACGAAGAACATAGTACAGTTATGCACACTTACCATAATTGTAGATGTTAGAGTGTATTCACTGTTGCAGTCCTGGTTACCCTCCCTCCAGCCCCCTGACTTCTTTTGGCTATACCTCTATTCCTTTTTACTATGCTTAAAAGCTTTTTTGTGTATTTGATTTTTGTTGGAGGTATAACCTTGTGTACATATTTAATTTGTTTCCATTAGGGGGGCACCTGACATCTGGGGCAAGAAAAACTGTAATGACGTCAGCTGCATGCTTTATACCCCTGGCTACGTGACTTCATGGAAGATGAGAGCGCAACCGATGCAGGACCCAAGACTTTGATAATCAGGCCGACTGAGGGCTACTGCAAGCAGATAACCCAAAAGTGATGACTGCAACAGTGAATACACTCAACATCTACATTTATGGTAAGTGTACTTTTTCTGGCCAATTCCTTCCCCAAACTGACATTTCCACGACCTTCCTAAAAGCCCACCCATGCTTTGATGTCACAGTTGCCTGGTCCTTTCCCTACCCATACAGAAAGCAAAGACTAGAACAGGGAAAACCATGCATGAGTCAAGTCTCCTGCTGTGGGCTGTCAATCATAGGTGGTAACGGCTCAAATTACCCTTGGCACTTTGACAGCTATGGAAGTTAGGTGTGAAGGGGGATGGAAGATGAGTCAAAGTAGTACACTTCAGGCTTCAAAAACACTGCAGCTTGGCCATTCTAAAAAGAAGCAGCAGCAAAAAAAAAAAAAAAAACACTTTGAAAATATGTTGTGTGGCATTTGCACTGTTTGTGTTTTAAGTAGTCACTGAATGGCATGAAATGTTACTTAAAACTGAAAGACAGCAGTGTATGCATGTAAAATCATTGCAGTGACAGGAGCTTCAGGAAGCAATAGGTATATATGACATAATTTTTTTACAGCCAAGCACTGCATTATGGGACAAACTAAACAATCAGAATTATTTCAAGATGCCAGACCCCATGTGGTCAGACTCAAAAATTGTGTAAAAATATTTAAAAAAACTGCAAGTAGTCCCAGAGTGGTGTTAAAATGTAAGAAACACCAAACCATGATGAAATAAATGTTTTTTTTTTTTTTTTAGTCTGTGTGTGTGGTTCTCCTTTAATATGCTCATTGTGTCGTCTTAATATAGATCCAAATTGCTTCTTGCCCCAAACCTGGGAAGTGGGTGGGTCTGGGTAAGCGGTACCTTCAACATATTCTTTTTGATCTCTTTCAAGTTTTCTTTTATATTTTCCTGTTATGTAATTTAATTATCTGGTTGTCAATATTTTTAAAGGTACTAGCATGGTCGGTTTGATGGTCCAGATTGTGGTTAATCTTAAGTGCATTAGTCTTAATAATTAGTTTCTCGATAGCTTTCGCGTTGTGCTTAATATGACATTCCATGTACTCCAGTCCCTGCCGGTTAAAAAGCACAATAAGTTCCTTATGTAATGCAAAATCTTTTTCTAGTCCACTAGGATATCTTCAGTTATGGGCACCTTTCAGGACCAGATTAGCCTTAATACATTCCAGGTATGAATTTTCTAATTGAAGTTTCTTAACTTTAAAAAGTTTATAATCCAATTTGTCAAGCAGTTCTTGCACTGAATCAGCGTTACTCTCTACATTCTGCAATTGAGGGGGATGAGAAGTAAAGCTGAATTTACAATTTAGCCAGTCATTTAATTTAGTAATTTAGCCCTATTCTCAAATCAAATAGCCAAATTATGAATTCACTACCCCACGCACTCCAAAATACAACTGAATCTACCAGTTTCAAACTACTATTTGAATATCTTTCCAAGAACTGGCATTGCTCTTGCGCCAAACCTGACTGACAAGATATCTTAGTCTGTCATAGGTTCATAGGTTCATACTAGGCTATCTGCCCTAGGGCATTTATAAGCCTAGCCAGAGTGTGTTAGGCTTTCGCCACCCATTTTAAATGAATTTTGCTATGCCCTTTTTCGAGGTTAGTATACTGTGCCTCTGTCTAACAGTGACACAGAAGTGATACCCGGGGTAAACCTACGATCTCCCATCCGCTCATCAAGATTCTTCTTGAAGAGAGTCAATGAGGGACTCTGCCTAACCTGGACTGGGATTTTATTCCAGAGTGAAGGGAGCCTCTGGGTTATGAATCTGTCCCTCCAGCATGTCCTATTTATTTCAGTGCTGAGGTTCAAGTCTCTCGAGCGCGTCACTCGATGGGATTTGGATTTTCTGAGGTGCAGCATGTCCATTAATTCCGGGTTGGACATGGCTTTATACATCAGGCACAGATCGCCTCTGAGCAGGCGGTATGCCACTGAGTAGAGCTGGAGTTTCTTTAACCGGGCAGCATATGGCATCTGTTTGAGCCCTTTGATCCTCTTGGTGAGGTACTTTTGGGGTCTTTCCAGTTGCTGCAGGTGTCTGGTAAGGTACATCCCAAAATGGGCATTGTACTCAATTATGGTCCTGATGAGGGATGAGTAAAGAGTCACGATGACCTCCCCTGATCTAGATGTGAATCCCTTCATGATTTAGGTGGGCTATATAAAATGTTTTTCTAACCACTTTGGCCACGTGGTTTTCAAATGAGAGATTGCTATCAACTTGGGTCCCCAGGTCCCTAATTACTTCTTCCATACTTAATGGATTACCACCTATGTGGTCATTTGTGGGCACTTTGTTTTTGCCAAAGGGGGGGATGACTATACACTTTTTGGCGTTTAGCTTGAGGCCATGGCTGTGGCACCAGTTGTCTGTTTCTATGAGGCCTTTTGGAGGATGCTTGTGTTGGCTGGAGAGTCGATTATGGCGCCCAGTTTGCAGTCATCTGCGAACTTGGTCAGCCACAGTCCTTCCATGTTGGCCTGTACTTCCGTGAAATATATTCCGAACAAGAGAGGCCCCAGGACTGAGCCTTGTGGGACGCCACTTGTAACTGGTTTGGAGTCTGACATGGCTCCAGCAATTCTAACCATGTGGGTTCTGTCCTTGAGCCAGTTTGCAACCCATCTAGTGACATAGGGGTTTATATTTAAGCTGGTGAGCTTATCTATAATGCCGAGTGGGGTATTGTATCGAAGGCTTTTGCGAGGTCCAGGTAGGCTGTGTGGACCACCTTCCCCACGTCAATGGCCTTGGTGACTGTTTCAAAGAAATCGACCAGGTTTAAGAGGCAGGATCTGCCCTTAACAAAGCCGAACTGGGGTAGGATCCAGTGTCTGTAGGTCCCCAATATCTTTATTTATGAGGTCCATGATGATCCTTTCCATAGCTTTGCAGACCAAGCTAATCAGACTTATGGGGCGATAGTTTCCAAGATCCGTTGAGGCACCACCTTTGTGGAGAGGGACCACTGTTGCTGTACGCCACTCTTTGGGTACATATCCTGTAGTAAGGCTGAGATTGAACAGTAGTTTTATGTTTGGGTTTAGCTCTTCTTGGAGTTCATATCAACACACTGTCCACTCTTTACCTCATTTTCTTCCTGTCAGTGTTTATTACTACTCTCTCTATATATATATATATATATATATATATATATATATATATATATATATATATATATATATATATATATATATATATGTATGTGTGTGTGTATATATATATGTATATATATATGTATATATAGGAAATCTCATTTGTTCATAGCTATTATTTGATATGTACACACTACTAACATTATTTTTCTCACAGTGATCACTGAAATGCTTGTGTTTTTCGTTTTGAACCTGTATCTACTAGAAAACTGTATTGAATACTACTTTGTATAGACTAACTAGATGTGTATTCTGCATCTTCCTGTATGTATACTATTGTACTATCTAATTATTGTTTACATTTCTGTAGAGCTTTTCTCCCCAAGCCTCTGCTGAAAATAGACTTCTGGCCCAGTTGGACTCTCCCGGTAAACAAATGTAAATAAATAAAAATTTAAATTGGGGAAAGAATTAGTTGCATTTCTGTTAATGTTCAGACATTGGCTTACCCTGGAAATGTCTACACCGTCAGATTTTGCTGCATTATTGCGTAAAGGTCCTTAGATAATTCCATTGGCCCTGCATGCGAGTTACCCACTAAATAAAAGGTTCCACTTTCCGTGTCAGCTGCTTGATTAGTAGCGTTAAATTGCCAATTGTACTTTTTACATCCACAAAGTCAAGTTTGCTATCCATAAATAAAGGCTGGGGTTCCGCTGACCCACCTTCCGCCATATCGTTTTATTTCACCAATGACCTCACAAACAACGAAAAACTAGTAAATCCTCAATACGAACACAGCAGAAAACAGGCAGGAAGGAAGAAACGTACTCTAGTGGAAAGGCACAGAATTAAAGTTGAAAATAACAATATGCATAAGCGTTTTTGTCCCGGTACCCCCGGAACTTCATTAGATAAAGTACAAGTTCAGAATATTCAATTTAAATCCCTCACTTTACCATCACATAACCTTCCAGTGGATTTGTCATTATTATTCCTTAAATTAAAGAAACAGTGCACATTATTTTCAATTAAGCAATCTAATGACTTCAAGCACCCAATATAATCACTTTCTTTACCCTAACTAAAATCAATATTAAAAATTCGGTACAATCTTTAAAAAAATAAAATTCTATGTTTAATATAAATCACAATAAAAAAAAAGTATTCAATATTAGCTTAAAAACTTCTAATCCTAGCAACTAACCAACCATGCAAAATATATTAATTGTATAAATCCCCAAGTAAAGAAGCCTGATCTTAAATGAATAATTTTCAGCTTTAGTAAACTGTATGCCTTTCCTCTATGGTTAATATTTTCCTTCCTGCCTTCTTTCTGCTGTGTTCATATTGAGGATTTACTAGTAATGTGTCAATACCCATGACTGAGGTCATGACATTTGCCAGAGGATGCCAAGTCTTAAACTAGGAGTGCTCCCCCTTGAGAAAAAAGTATTACTGGGCACCTCTTCAGCAGAAGTCTTAAACTGTTTGATGAGAGTGAAACTGGTTCAAATGGTTAAGCAAATTCTTCAAAGCCCTATTCCTAAATATCATAGAAATTGCCTTCTATCTCCAGGCCTTTTTGTAGAAAAGCATTTAAACAATCCCAACAAAAATCAGGGCAGCAGCAATTAAAGAAAAAATGGCTGGGGCAACTTAGACCCAGTCTCATTCTAGGAAAAATGAATTACAGTGCCCCTCTTCCATTCCTGTCCCCTCCCCAACATGGCAGCTATTTAGATTGGTTCATAGGTTAGTACTAGGTTAACTGCCCTTGTGAGCCATTTTAAGCCTAGCCAATTATTCCTTGTGAGACTCAAACCCTGCACCCCATGTTTGTAAGGCAAACACCTTAACCATTAGGCCACCCTCCTAACATTCAAGAAATCACTCTACTTTCCACTTTGATGCTAGATCACATCAGATTCCTGGGTAGTAGAAATCATTCAAAATTGATGCAAGTGGCAATGGGACTCTCTCCCTCCTAACATAGAGGTTCCCCCTCACTGGCAAAATCAAACCTACCTGTTTCCTCCCATCAGTTTCCCTTGTACTTTCCCATGGCATAATATAATCTCTGTCAGAGTATCAAAAAGGAAAATGATTTTATTCAAGAAATTTTTCCTAGTGCCCAAAAAGAGGGAATCTGGAAACCTGTTCTGGACTTGTCCTTAAATTTTTTTAACACTTTGTTGAATTATCACTTAAGATGTAGGCAAATATACATTTGCACAAAACAAACCATATTAACATGTTCCCAGTTACAAACATTATGAATTATATATTATTTTGTATCATTATCAGTCCATCATTATTGCTCAATTCCTGCCTTCCATTAAACCTCACTTTTTCTCCTAAACGTTAGTCTGCATGTATTTTTCCCATAATTTCCATTTTTTTGTGTAATTTACTCCTGCCCTTTTCTAAAGATTCCACTAACAGTTCTTTTATCTGTTACAGTAGTCATTGTTTCAAATAGTTGATCTGAAGTAGTTAACTTCATTTGATCAGCAACCTGTGGGTATCAGATCCGACCTGGATCTGAGCCGGCAGCTTTCCAAGCTAAAGATCCAAGCTCCAAGCTCCTCCCCCTTACCCCATAATACCCTGCTACCTCCTTCCAGTCCTCAGATCTCGTTTGCCGCGGCTTTAACAAGCACGAGTTACGAGCCCATGGTGGTTAGGTAGTGAGTATTGGGTAAATTCTTGACCTTTTGCAAAATTTTGAGAGGTGTGTGTTTGTGATTGTTTAAACCCATTAGCCTAGCTTAGTTTTAGTATATTCCCCCTTCCCCTTATTCTTGTGTGTCAGTGTGTGTATGGTTGTATTTTGGTATGGCTTAAGGCCATTTTCTCCAAGTGCTCTGAGTGTGGCCATAAGCTCTCCCCAGCCGATGGCCACACTCAGTGCGTTCTTTGCCTGGGGGTAGCGCATTTATCATTGGGCTGCCATATTTGTGCATCCTTTAACCCCCGGGCTCTGAGGGATAGGAGGAACAAGCTGATCCTGGCGGGTCTTATACTCATGGATTCTCCTCCTTCCTCCTCTTCCTCAGTTGCTCCAGCTGCGGCTGTTCAGCCAGCTGTACTATCTCCCCTGGCTGGGACTCAATCTCCCACCATTTCCCAGAGAGAGAAGGACTCCAAGAGAAAAGAGAGGAGCGAGAGAGGGAGAAAGAGAGAGGAATAGAGAGAAACATAGGAACCACAAACGGCAGGCCGACTCAGCCCCCTCTGCCCCGCCGGCTAAACAGCTCTCTTCTCCCGTGAAGATTACCAGGTCCTTTCCCTCTTGGCTCTGTTCTTCACGTTTCTCGCCGGAGGAGCCCCGGCCATCTTCGAGGTCGTCGCGACGGCCTTCCCGGCTAGCTTCGCCGGCCTCTTCTAGGTCGACACGAACCCTCTCAGACGCGCTGACATGGACCGGATGATGCATCGCTTCCTCCAAGCCCAGATGCAGATGGGAGTGCTCCTGCCTCCCCCCCCCTCCGGGGGGGGGGGGACACTCAGCCCCGTCTTTTGCCTCCATAGCTCCTTCTCCGATCCATTAGCGGGTTTCGGAGCTGTCTGATCCAAGTAGTCTCGGAGTCAGGGAGTTGGCGCCGATAGTTGCTACTTTGTCGGCCATGCCCTGGAGTTTGTCGGATCCGAGCTCTCTGGGCCTAGAGCCATGCGTCAGATCCAAGGGGATGTATGTGTCTTCAGCTCCGTTGCGGTCGGAGCACACTTCCCTTTCGGGTCCAATCGCTTCGGCTCTGACACCGATCCCCACGCCAGATCCGAGGGTGTTGCTCAAGGAACCCAGAGAGAGTGGTTCACCTTCGGCGTTTTGACGTGGTGGAGAGGGTTCCCTCAAGAGGTTCGAGACCCCCTGATCGTGCTACGGATCCAGCCACCATTCCCTCGCAGATGGGCTTGTCTTCTATGATCCGGCCCCAGGGACAGCCTGTGTCGACGCCCCAGCCAGTTCCACTGGAGGAACATGACCCTGTTGGTGAACCGTCCTCGAACAGTCCCGCCGAGTAGGTCCCTCACAAACGTAAGTGTAAGAGGAGGCACTTGGACTCCCCCGAGTCCGTCACGGAAGACACCGATTTAGAGGAACGGGAAGATGTTCATCGTGTTTCACTGTTGCAGTCATTACTCTTGGGTTATCCTGCTGGCAGGCTACCCTCAGTCGGCCAGAATTCCAAAGTCTGGGTGCGGCGTTGGTTGCTGTCACCTCTTCCCTGACGTGTGTGTGCCAGGGGTATAAAAGACGCAGCTGACGTCTTTTTCTTCAGTCTTTCTTTCCTCGTGGTGCCTGAAGCAAAAGCAGTTCGCAAGTGCTGGTCAGCCGACTCCTGAGATTTTCAAATCTTAATTTCAGAACCGAAGTCTTCATTAAAGCTAAGTACCCCGTTGGGGAAACTTTTTTCTTGCTCTAGAACGATGTCAGAAAAAGTTAACAATTGTATTTCTTGTGGGAAGCAAATGCCTCATAAGGATTTTCACTCTTACTGTACTCCTTGCCTAGGACCTGATCACAACGTTGCTAGCTGTCGGTTTTGTGCTAGATTTAACCAACGCAGTAAGCGTCAGTTCAATTTTGCTTGTCATTACTTTGGCCGGAGATTCAATTTTATAATGCTGTCGGACCAGCTGACAACCGGAGTTTACAAAAAACAAAGGACAAGGATAGGCATCCGAGGTCCAAAACAGACGATGAGGCCTCTGCTAGGCCAGTCGCCGGTTTGCTTGTTCTCAGTGAGGCACTTTCGCAGCCCCTGGCGCCCGCTACCTTTTGAGCCACAGGCCGCTTCCGACTCTCACATGGAGCAGACTGGGCCTCTGGATACTCAAGGTATTGGACACTCGGAAATCATTCCCTCAGATGGGTCCGGAGCCGCTGAGCAGGCATCGGCTTCTGAGGGTGTCTTCAGACCTACACAGCTATATATTAAGATATCTTCAGCTTCAAAGACTAAAGCAGCTCTAAAGACAAAGAAACAAGTACAGCATTCTCCTTCTCAGACTTCCATGCCTAAAAAACAGATGCTCAAAATGGCCGAAGACCTAATTACTTTGATCAGGGGCTCCCATCTACCTCCTGATAAGAGGCCTAGGCAAGAGTATGATTCTTCTGATCAGGTTTCTATTTCCTTTGATTCCTCTTCTGAACAGGATTACTACATGCTTCCCTATGAGGATTCTGATGCTGAAGAATCCATTCTTTCAGCCTCTCCTCCTGAGGATTATTCTTTTGGGGAAACCGTGCATACCATGAGGGAGCATTTCCACTGGGAGAGCCAAGATTATTCTGAATCTAAGAAAAGGCTCAGAGACTTTCTGTTACTTCCTCCACACAGACCCCTTGCTATTCCACCTGTTCTAGACATTGCGATGTATTTTTAGAGTCCGGCCTTTCCCCTGACTCTTTACCCCCTGCACCTGCTAAGCCAGACAGATACTACCGGGTCCGGGATACGCTTAAATTCCTATATAAAAACCCTGCTGCTGACCCAGAAACTATATCTCGGGGTCCCAAGGGGGTTAAAGCTTCCACTGCAAAAAACCCTGTCCCCTCTGATAGGGATTCTAGGGCTCTAGACAGATGGGGGGAAAAAAGTCTACACTTCTGCTACCCTAGCTGTAAGGGCTTTAAATTGTCAGTTTCATATGCTTAAATATCAGCAATATTTAATGTCACTACTTAAACAGAAATTGTTGACAAATACTGAATGTTCAGAGAATAAGGAATTGCAGGATTTATTGCATGCAGCTGAACAAGTGGGAAAGCATACTTTGCAATGTGGTTATGATTCACTGGAGGCCTCTTGCAGGGCCGCTGTTACAGGTTCTGTTATTAGAAGGCATGCTTGGTTAAAGGAACAGAATCTGCCTGATCATGTTAAAGCAAAATTATTAGATGCACCATTACAGCATGATATTTTGTTTGGTACTAAAGCGGAAGAGGTGTTGAAAAAATGGAGGATAAAGCAAAATCCATGCAGACAGTCAAGGATTTCTTACAGGTATAACCACTCAGGTTTAACAGGAACTGACCTTCTAAAAATTGGTCCTTTCTAGTGTCAGGCAGACCACAAAGAGGCAGATACAGGTGTCCCGGAGGCAGATCTCGGCCCCAAGGCTCATACAGGCCTAAACAATGGGGTGCTCCTACCTCCAAAAGCGGAGAAGACAAATCACAGCCTTACAGGAAACAGTCCCAATGACTTTCCTCTACCAGATCCAAGCACTTTTCTTTTGGCAGCCCCCTTAGGGGGAAAATTAGCACTTTGTTCATCAAATTGGCAAAGGGGTTACCCAAGATAAATGGGTCCTGAACATAGTGTCCCAAGGCTACAGGTTCCATTTTCACACTCTACCAAGGTCAAAAGGTATGCCAGACCTGCCACACAATCAATGGGCAGAGGCACAAAAACAAATTACAACCCTCATGGACATGAGGGCCATTCAGCAAGTACCACAACAAGAGCAGGGGCAAGGATTTTACTCCAGACTTTTCTTAGTACCCAGAAAGGACAAAACCTGGAGACCAATACTGGACCTGCCTATACTAAATACGTTTCTGGAAGTTCCAAATTTCAAAATGTTGACTCTACAGCAGCTACTACCCATGCTGGACAAGAAGGCTTGGCTCGTAACTTTGAACCTAAAAGAGACATACCTGCATGTCCCAATCAGACAATCTTGCAGAAGATACCTCAGATTCATAGCTGGCTCAATGCATTACCAATTCTCTGCACTGCCCTTTGGCTTATCTACTGCACCCAGGGTCTTCACAAAATGCCTGGCAACAGTAATTGCGTTTTGCAGACAAAAAGGAAATCAAATATATCCCTACTTGGACGACTGCCTAATTCAAGCAGAGAACGAAGACACTCTTCTAAAGCATCTGGCGTTTGTAAAAAAAAAATTACTAATTGGCCTAGGGTACGCAGTAAACGAAAAGAAATCACAACTAGTGCCCTTACAAGAGTTAATATTCCTGGGTGCAAGCTTAAATACAACTGCCCAGATGGCTTATCTCACGCCAGACAAACAAAAGCAACTGACTACTTACATCAAGAAATTGGCAACAAAAACCCACTTATCTGCAAGGAAAATCCTGCAGGCCTTGGGTTTCATGGCATCCTGCATTCTACTAATTCCATATGCCAGACTGCATATGAGGAAACTACAATGGTATCTAAAAAGTGTTTGGATTCAGCATTGCCACAGCCTGGAGACAGTAATTGCACTCATTCCCTGCCTGCAACAGGAGTTTCGATGGTGGGCAGAAGCCTGTCACCACAACAAGGGTCAGCCATTCAGTTTACCCACAGCCAGACAGACACTGACAATGGATGCATCAGATTATGCCTGGGGGGCCCATATGGCAGGAAAATGTATTCAGGGCACATGGCCTGCAAACCAGATGCATCTTCACATCAATCAAAAGGAGATGCTAGCTGTTCAAAATGCCCTGACAGCTTTCAAGGACCTGCTTCATCCAGGACAGTTACTGATAGACAGACAACACTACAGTCATGTGGTACATAAGCAGGGAGGTACACACACCTACCCTCTCTGCAGACAAGCAATGACCTTATGGGACACAGCATTGGCTTTTCAAGTTCACCTGCAAGCACAATTCCTGCCAGGAAAAACAAACTCTGGCAGATGAACTAAGCAGAAACCTCATGGATCCCCACGAATGGAAACTGGATCCACAAGTCTTCAGCATGATAATAAGGAAATGGGGATGCCCAGACAGATATATTTGCCTCCACTCACAGCTGCCAATTGCAGAGATTTTGCACAAGGATTTATCACAAGCAAGCATGGAAAGTGGACGCCCTATCCTTCAGCTGGAAAAATCTAACAGTATATGCCTTTCCTACACTGCCTCTCCTTCCCAGGGTACTCCTAAAGGTCAGACAAGAGAAGCCAAAAATTATACTGATTGCACCAGACTGGCCTCGCCAGCACTGGTACCCAATCCTAAAGAGCTTATCTCAAGGACCAGCATGGATATTGCCTCAAACTTCTCACTTGCTGACCCAACAAAACAATCAGATCCTGCGCAGCCAACTCAGGATCTTAAATCTGGCAGCATGGCGGATAATGTAGCCATTCAGAAGACTCCTCTTTCAAAAGCTGTTATGGATGTTATCTTGGAGGCCAGGAGGCCCAGTACCAGAAAATCTTGTGCAGAAAAATGGAAGAGATTCTGTGCTTGGAACCTGGAACAAGGCATTGACACGTGTGTACCAAATATCCCTCAGATTTTACAATACCTAACTGAGATGCTGAACAAAGGCCTTTCTTTCTCGTCAATTAAAATTCATGCTTCTGTCATTCCAGCCTATTACAATACGGAACCACCTATCTTTTCTCATCCTTTAATAAGGCAGTACCTCAGAGGGGCCAAAAACATTAGGCCTCCAGGAAGAGCACAAATTCCGGCCTGGGACCTCAATTATGTTTTGGAAAAATTCACACTGCCTCCTTTTGAGTCAGCATCAACAGCAGATATAAAATTCTTATCCTGGAAAACAGCTTTGCTCCTAGCAATAACCTCTGCAAGGCGGGTCTCAGAGTTCCAAGCACTCATGGCTGTGGAACCTTTCATCATTTTTCATCCAGACAGGGTTTCTCTGAGGACAAACCCTACATTTATGCCTAAGGTGGTGTCCAGTGTAGCCCACAACCAAACCATTCATTTACCTACCTTTTATCCAAATCCACAGAATAAGGGTGAGAAAATTCTGCATTCTTTGGACATACACAGGCAGTTACGCTTCTACTTGGACAGAACTAAAGCTTTCAGAAAGACTGAGCAACTTTTAGTGTCATATGCTGCAGGATCACAAGGAAAGGCTATCTCTAAACAGACAATTTCTAAATGGATAGGCCATTGCATCCATTTCTGCTATTCTCAACATGGCAAATCACTGCCTAAGGGCATTAGGCCTCATTCCACCAGAACAGCAGCCACTTCAGCGGCCTTCCTCAGAGGAGTACCAACCAAAGATATCTTAGAGGCTGCAACCTGGAGTTCAGTGCACACCTTCACAAAGCACCTACCACTTAACTCTCTACTCTAAGTCCAGAGCAGGCTTTGCCACTGCAGTTCTGCAGGGCCTCATAGCCTCTCCTAATCCTATTTAGCCCAGCCACCCATCCTCAGCTTTGGGATTCAACCCAAGAGTAATGACTGCAACAGTGAAACACGATGAACATAGTACAGTTGTGTACCTACCATAAATATAGATGTTTGAGTGTATTCACTGTTGCAGTCCAGGTTACCCACCCACCAGCCCCCTTTTTTCTTTGCTGGGACTTATCTGTACTTCTCTATCCTATACAAACCTATGTGGTGTATTTGCTTATAGATGAAGGAAATGTTGATTTTTGTGCATGCATACTTATTGGCATATTTTTCAGCCTTCCACTTTGGGGGCACCTGACATCTGGGGCAAGAAAAACTGAAGAAAATGGCGTCGGCTGCATCTTTTATACCCCTGGTGCACTGACATCAGGGAAGAGGTGACAGCAACCGACGCCGGACCTCGACTTTGGAATTCTGGCCGACTGAGGGTAGCCTGCCAGCAGGATAACCCAAGAGTAATGACTGCAACAGAGAATACACTCTTAACATCTACATTTATGGTAGGTACACAACTGTACTGTTCCCCCAGGTCACCCCCCGAGGACGTCTCCTTTGGAGACATTATGGAAATGCTATGCCTAAAAGAGGGGTGGTCAGCCCAAAAGCCTTCCTCAGATGAGTCTGTGTTTCTGGAGGCGTTTGACGCAGGCCCGTCTACTTCTTGGGTGTCCCCTCTGGCCGACCCACTGGTAGACCTCATTACTACCAGGGTGTGGAAGGAGCCAGACACCGTAGAGTCAATCCCCAGGAGACCAGGTAAGATCCTTAGTCCCCCTGTGGATAGGACAGCATGGAGTAAAGGTTCCCCGGTAGATGCCATGGTGGTGGCGGCTGCCACCAAGAAGGAACTGGCACAGGATAGTTCCTTGTCCATCCTCCTGATAAGGAGTCTCGGACGATGGATCGTATCTGAAAGCGGATGTTTGCTTCAGCTACCTTTTCCATAAGGGAGCTGAATTACTTGGCCCATGTGATTAGGCTTCAGCGGGATCTGATGAAGGAATACGCTGAGCCCCCCCCCCCCCCGAGTCCATGTCGGCCGAGGATAAACGGACCTTCTTGACTCGCTTGGCCACTCTGAAATCTGTATTGAACACGTCTATGCGGCTACTCTCCCATGCCACGGAGGGGGCCGCTAGAGCCAGCAGATCAGGCATCACCTTATGGCGTCACGCCTGGCTCAGACTTTGCAGAACCCTTCAAGGCGTCCTTCGCAAATGCTCCCTTTGGTTCTACCCTGTTTGGCAAGACCGTCCGCGATACATTGGTCCAGAGCGAGAAAGACAGGAAGACGCTGTCTGCCGTCGGAATCTGCTTCTCGGCTCCTCAAAGTTCCTTTTCCAGGAACCAGAGAGGACAAAAGAAGATGTGGTTCCGGAAGTCTCAGCAGTCTCATTACGCTCCGGACCCTTCGTCCTTCAGAGGCAGAGTGGGACAAGGTGGATGCCAGCCCAGAGGCAGAGAGGGGGGGGGCCAAAGAATTTTGGGTCACTGGAACCCTTTTCCGATCGACCCACGCAGCAGCCCTGAGGGGTTGCCTGACTGTGCTCCTCTCTGGAGGCAGTCGGGGCGTGTTTTTCGAAGCACCTGGCACAATGGGAGTCCATCACGACAGATCGCTGTGTGCTTCGAATAATATCCAGAGGCTACTCTATTCCCTTCATAAATCTTCCTCCTCAATTGAGGAGCCTCCCCGATGTTCCACCCAGTCAGAGGGAGTCTGCAGCTTTAGAAATAAAGAAGCTGCTAGAAAAAAGAGCCATCCAGCACGTCCCCCCAGACCAGTCCGGTTTAGGCAATTACTCCAGGTTCTTTATGTGCCAAAAAAGACGGGTGACTTAAGACCAATTCTTGACCTTTCTACAATGAACCTCTTGCAAAGGAGAAATTCCAGATGGTCACTCTTCAATCCATTCTCCCCCTACTGCAGGAGAACGACTGGATGTGCTCCATAGACCTCAAGGATGCGTACTACCACATTCTCATGGACAGGCAATCCATCAGGTTTCTCCACTTTCGGTTGGGGGCCAGTCATTACCAGTTTAGGGTCCTACCATTCGGCCTCACCACAGCCCCCAGGGTGTTCACCAAGGTCATGGCAGTTATAGCGGCCCGCCTGAGGCTTCAGGGAATACAGGTTTTTCCTTACCTGGACGACTGGCTCCTTGCCGCCTCCACCAGGCATCTACTCTGCTCAGCCAGGGATTGCTTCCTGCTCTTAGCCTCACAGTTGGGGATCACTATAAATTACAAGAAATCATCCCTTCAACCAGTTCAAGTCCTGAACTTCATAGGGGCCAGAATAGACCCGCTTCAGACCAAGGCCTTCTTGACATCGGACAGACTTCGCAGCTTTAACCCTTCACGTTCTAGCACTCCTTCAATCTTCAGCCCCATCAGCGGAGTTGGTCCTGAGAGCTTTAGGGTCCATGGCAGCAGCAATCAACCTTTCGCCCTTAGTTCGCTTGCACATGAGGGTCCTTCAGTGGATCTTGCAGGTCCAGTGGTCCATCCTTCAACACTCGGACTCTCCGATCCCCCTCAGCAGAGTTTGCAGAAATTCCCTCATATGGTGGCTCCAATGTTGAGAGCTTTGGGAAGGACGACTGTTCATAATGCCACAACCCCAAGCCACGGTAACCATGGACACTTCTTGCCTTGGGTGGGGGGGCATTGCATGGGCAGAACTGTCCAAGGTACGTGGACTCCGAGACCGTTCTGCATGTCAGTGTTCTGGAGATGAGAGCAGTGCTTCTAGCTTTGCAAGCTCTTCATGCCTTTCTCCCTCCAGGGACTATTGCAATTCAGACAGACAACACGTCAGTGGTCTGGTACATCAACAAACAGGGGGAGACCAGGTCTTTCCCTCTTTGCCGAGAGGCCATGAGAGTTTGGGATTGGGCGATATCCACCAACCATTTTCTGTTAGCAATGCACATTCTGGGTCGGTCCAACATCCTAGCGGACAAGCTGAGTCGAACTATCCTCTCGCCTTACGAGTGGTCTCTGAACCCCTTAGTAGCGAAACAGATCTTCCGCAAGTGGGGTCAGCCTTGCTGCGATCTCTTCGCATCGCCTTCAAACGCGAAGTGCAGCGTGTTTTTCTCTCTAATCCCCCCCCCTCCCCGGGGAAAGCCCCAGAGACGCTCTAGTTCATGCTTGGCCATCCGGTGGTCTTTATGCTTATCCTCCTCTTCCGTTAATGACAACATTTTTACAGAAAGCTTGTCGGTTGGGGAACAAGATTATCCTCATAGCTCCATTCTGGCCTCATCGATCCTGGTTCCCGTACCTACAGTCTCATCTTATAGCTCCTCTTTGGATCTTAGATCCCATCCCGGATCTGATTTCTCATCCTTCAGGATTAGAAACTCCGAATCTGGATGACCTCAAGCTCTCAGCTTGGTTGATCAGTTCTATTAGTTGCCAGGACTTCCGGTATCTCGTCTGCAGTTAGATCCATCCTGGTAGAGGCGCATAAGCCTTCTACCAGGAAGGTTTACAACAGCAAATGGAAACTGTTTTCCATTTGGGCCTCGCATAGGAATTTGGATCCTTTCACTGCTCCCATTCCAGCAGTGCTTGATTTCCTATCTCATATTTTTCAGCAAGGGGCCAGTTCTTCTACTGTTAAGGTTCAAATGGCTGCCATTTCCCATTGTCACATTGGAGACTATCTTAGTCCTTTAGCTTCCACTAAGATTTGTAAGACCTTCTTGAAAGGCACCTTTCTTTTGAGACCTATTAGGAACGTTGTTCCCCCATGGGACCTAACTTTGGTCCTTCAGGCTCTAACTGGACCACCCTTTGAACCTGCAGCTTCTGTTGATTTAAAATTCTTATGTTGGAAAACTGCTTTCTTAATAGCTATTACCTCAGCTAGAAGGGTGTCGGAGCTCCAGGCCCTTTATACTAAACCCCCATATCTTGTTTTCCATAAGGACAGAGTCTCTCTCTCAGGACTAACCCTTCCTTCTTACCTAAAGTGGCTTCCGAGGCGAACATCAATCAGTCCATTAATCTACCAGTTTTCTTCCCTAACTATCAGAATAAAGGGGAATACAAACTTCATTTGTTAGATGTTCATAGACAATTGTGCTTTTACCTGCACAAAACAGCTGCCTTTCGCAAGTCAGGGCAGCTCTTTGTTTCCTTTGCGAAGCCCTTCTTTGGTAAGCCAGTGTCGAAGGTGACTCTAGCTAGATGGATTTCTCACTGCATTTTGCTCACATACAAGATATCTGGTCTGCCAGAGCCCTCAGGGGTGCATGCTCATTCTACCCATCTATGGCTACTTCTGCTGCGTTCTGGTCAAGGGTTCCCTTGGATGACATTTGTTCTGCGGCTACTTGGGCTTCCTCTTATACCTTTATCTCTCATTATAAATTGGACTTAATATCCAGAGGAAGGGCAGCTTTTGGCTCTGCAGTGCTCTGGAATATCCTTCCTTGAGGACCTCCCAAGTTTTTTGGTAGCTGGGGACTCTGTCCCACAGGTTGCTGATCAAATGAAGTTAACTACTTCAGATAAAGAAGTTATGTACTCACCATAACGTTACATCTGAGTAGGTAACTTCATTTGTCAGCAGCCAACCCCCACTCCTTCCCCCTAACCTGGTTCTTTGGTTATCTGAATCCTAGAATGATTTCAGCTTTTGGTATTCATTAGGTTAGGATGTTTCAGGTTGTTGTTTTGTCTTGGTGAAATTGTATAATTGGGCAAACGCGATATGAGGACTGGAAGGAGGTAGGGTATTATGGGTAAGGGGGAGGAGCTTGGAGCTCGGATCTTTCGGCTCTGATCCAGGTCGGATCCGATACCCACAGGTTGCTGACAAATGAAGTTACCTACTCAGATGGAACGTTCTGGTGAGTACATAACTTCTTTTTTTGTAGTAATTGCTATTTTGGCAGCCACCAGAGTTAAAAATAACAAGGCCTTACTGTGTGTAAGCAATTCAGATCCTGTATCCTGGGTCAAAAAAAAAGAAAAATTCTTTGGTTACACCCATTTGCTCTGCCAATATTTCTGGCCGTGTACTCTGTAGGGAATTTTTAACGTCTGCCAACTTATTACACTCCTAAAACATATCATGTCTTGACTGATATCACTATTGCAGTATTCTTAACAAATGGGTTTTTGTCCACTGATGTCTGGCTGAAGTACCAAAGTGTAACCTTCCTGAGGGCATATGTCCAGTGCACGACCTCTGCTCGTATGCATCTATGTATATAGGTGGACGTATGCACGTGTTCCCCAGATTACTCGCCACCAGCCTGAATGCAAGTCATGCATCCGTATGGACTGATCTATATTAGGATGTTGGTACTATTGCTTCGCTTGTTCAGTTTTCAGATAAATGCCCCATTGGGGAACCTTGCTGTTTTGTATTTCAGACTCTGTTTTAAAACTTGGATGTGATCTAGGAGGGGCAAGTGCAGTAGGCAGATTCTGTGCAAGGACTTGCACACTAAGTGTCTTGTTTAGACCTGGAACACAACTACAAATTCTGCTCTGCCAGTCAGCTGTTCGAATAACCTCTGTTAACACATTCCTTGAAATGCCTGGCCCAGACAAAGATGGCAGAATTCCTAGCACTTGATGTTGCCTTTCCACCCAAAAATAAATTTGAGACCTGGAAATGATCCAGTCTAACATTTCTAAGTCAGATGTACCCACTGAGGTTGTAGAACCTGCAGTAAGTTAGATATCCTCTTATTTGCCCACTACTGAGATCCAGTTGGAGGATGGTATGGCTGCTGAGGCCTTACAGATGGTGGATACCTTGGAGGAACCATTCTTAATTTCAAATGGACTGCATGGAGTCCCCAAAATCCTGCACTGGAAAAGAGGTTCTAGGTACTCTGAAGTACGCTAGCTTGTCCGAACCTACATGACTTGTTCAGCTGGGCATCATACATAAAAAGAAAAAATTGGCATGTAACTTAAGCTACATTTTCTAAGGAAAAAGAATGGATTGACTTCTCGTAGGGCTTATTTAAAGCTGCCATAGTCCTGAAGCCTCCTTTTGTGTCTCAGCTGCCTGAGACCACAGAATTACATACCCAAGATATAAACTCTGATCATTATCTGGATTACTCCTCACAAATGCATTCTCCAGCACAGCTCTCCTCAAATGAAGGGGCCTTCCTTTCTCCAGATTCTTTTATTGAAAAGGCCTCTTTTGGAAAAAAAACTATTCAAAACATGGTGAAACAATTTGAATAGCAATCTCCGAGGTAGGAAAGAGCTCCCATAGCCTTCTGGAAATGGGCACTCCAGCTCCCTCTGCAGTTCCCCCCAGTCCTAGAGGCATACCAGGAAATCTTCCAGTCTATATAGTCAACTCCTAATTCTCAGCCACCATCAACTAAAAGATGAGAGAGGTTTTGGATAAGCCATTTAATCTGCTCTCCAGTGCTATTGGCCTTCCTACTGACAAGGGTAGTAGGACTATACATAGGTGGGGAAAGAACGTCTACACTTCCTCCACCCTAGCCTACCGAGCTATTAACTACCAGACCCAGATGACCAAGTATTTGCTGTCTGTATTAGTCTTTGCAAAAGTTTCATACCCACACTCAGTGAATTCTAAGCAGCAAATGCAGACCTTACTGTCTCAAGCTACATACATAGCCAGAGATGGCATAAAATAAAATTGCCAAAGATTCCAAAGACAACCACAAGGCATTCTATAGTAATGTCAAGAATCTAAATGGCAATGATCAGATCTGCTCTGAGCTACAACAGAATGGCATTAAATATACTGATCCCAAGGATATTGCCAGTATCCTGGCAAATCGATTTAGTGCCAACATCACCCCCCCCCACCCCCTAAAGGGCCCATCTCAATACCAAAAGATTGCCAAATTCTGGTAATCAAGGCCACACGGGTAGAAACCAGTCTCCAAAGCTAAGAATACAGCATCCATGGGACCAGATGACATCCCGGGCTGTGTACTACATGAACTACAAAATGAAGTATCACCTCACCTAAGTGTCTTGTTTAATCATAGCCTCACCTCAGGCTTTATGCTCACTGAGTGGCGCACAGCTACAGTTATCCCGCCCCACAAGGGGAATCCACCTTGGATCCCGGGAACTACCTTCCCATCAGTCTGACGAGCCTGATCTGCAAGGGCATGGAATGCATTATCATGAAACTTATAAACAAAGACATTGGCAACCTTCAAACACTGGACCCCACCCAGTTTGGGTTCGTGAAGGGCTGATCTTGTCTCCTGAACCTGATTGACTTCTTTGAGTCAGTCTCCAGAGCTATGGGCGAGGGTAAGGCGGTCCACACAGCCTATCTGGACCTCGCTAAGGCCTTCAACACCATCTCCCACTCTGGAATCATAAATAAACGTACTAAGCTGGGCATAAATCCCCACGTCACTCTGGTTGCCAACTGGCTTACTGACAGGACCCAGATTGTAAAAGTAGCCAACTCCATATCCAGCTCCAGACAAGTGGAGTACCTCAGGGTTCAGTCCTGGGACCGCTCTTGTTTGGCATCCACTTCTCTGAAGTACAGGCCAACACTAAGGGACTATGGCTAACAAAGTTCGCAGATGACTGCAAACTGGGAGCCATTATTGAATCCCCAAATGATGTAGATGTTCTACAAAATGGCCTTACAAGAACAGATGCTTGATGCCAGAGCCATGGGCTCAAGCTTAATGCCAAGAAATGTATAGTTATCCCCATTGGGAAAAACCATGTACCCATGAATTACCACATAGGGGGCAGTACATTATACACCGAAAGTGTGATGTGAGACTTGAGGACACAAGTGGACAGTGGTCTCACCTTCGATAACCACATCGCCGCAACAGTCGGGAAATCCTTCTATGAGGCACACCTCATCACTAAGGGCTTTTCATCCAGAAAAAAGGAGGTCATTGTCCCACTGTGCTCATCCCTCATTAGACCCATTATAGAGTACAATGTCCTGTTTGGTATGTACCTCACAAGAAATCTGCAAGAGCTGGAAATACCGCAGAATCACAGGCCTAAAGCAGATGCCCTATGCTGACAGTCTAAAAAAAAACTCTAGCTATACTCTGTGGCATATCATCTACACAGAGGCGATCTCTGGTTAACATACAAGGCCATGTCAAACCCTGAGCTGTTGGCCATGCTCCACTTAAAGAAATCCCAATCCCTCATAGCCACATGCTCCAGGGATCTAAACCTTGTCTTCACAATGAGCAAAACATGCTGGAGGGATAGGTTCCTGACCCAGAGACTCCCCATACTCTGGAATAGACTGTCCATACATGTCGAGCAGAGCGCCTCCTTGGCCCTCTTCAAAAGGAACCTTGACGATTGGATGGGTGATAGGAAATTCACCCCAGGGATCATGTCAGTTGCCTTGCTAGACAGAGGTCCAGGGAAGTAAATATTGTGGGAAGAACTATCCAGGGAATTATGGCTAGGCTTGTATAGGCCCTAGGGCCGATGGACTAGTACCAACTTATGAACCTGTAAATGCACTTTTGATGCTGTGGATGCCTCCAGGGCTGCTGCCACGGATTCCATCATTAGACTGTATGCATGACTGCGTAGTCTTCCCATCCCTCAAATCTAGAATGCTAGATTCACCCTTAGACAAAGATCTCTTGTTTGATCCACAGGCTGCCAGTCTCTTCAAATCAGTACAAGAGCAAGGCAAGACTATGAAAGACTGTAGACAAATTCTTCTTTCTACAGTCCATAGATGTCATAGAAACTACCCAGCCAAGTTTATTCTTTTTGTTAAGAGGAACCCTAGGTCCACTCACAAGCAAAGGAAAAAGGCGAAGAAAAAGATTTCCAGATGAACCTCGTAGGGTTTCCTTTGGGGAGGCCTCCCTTTTGAAGCAAAAACCAGTGAGTACCTTCCCAATTTTCCCCTTCCTTCTCAAACCCTCTATCCAAAAGACCCTCCCCACCTTTATGGGAAATGGTAACAGATACATGGGTTTTGTCTGTTATCAAAGTAGGCTATGCCATGACCTGGGAAAAAGCATTCCATCTCTGAAGGGCATGCTGCTTCTACCTTTCAACCAACTTCAGTTGCTTGACCCTATTATTCAGGACTTACTAGATCAGGGCACCATGGAAAGGGTGCAAAGTCCCTTCAAGGGAAAAGGTTTTTATTTTGGAATCTTTATGGCACCATAGAAGAAAGGACAGCAGAGGCCCATTCTGGATCTCTGTCCTAAACACAATCCTGAAAGGACCTTTTTTTTCAAAATGCCTTCTATTCCCTCCCTCCTACCCTTCATTCTTCCTCGTGCCTTTCTGGTATCTCCATACCTAAAGAGCACCAATACCTTTTACAAAGTGTCCAGCTCTAGTGGTGGCTTGCTGCCACACACAGGGAATTCAAATTTTCCCTTACATACTGATCTAAGCTGTCTCCATGGCCCTCCTTCGTGAGCATTTACATTACACTGTACATCTCCTGACAATACTGGGATTCGCAATCTGTTTAAAAAAAAAAATCCCATTTCTCACCTACTCAGGACCTAGTGTTTCCAGTTGCAGACTGGACACCTGCATTAATGCAGGCTTTTCCTCCGGAAAGGGTTCATAGTCCAGCCAGCTTCTCCCAACACCTCCACTCAGTGCCTTACTGCACAGGAAGGGAGATTCTCACAGCTTTGGGTTGAAGGAGCACATCACCTTGAAAGAAATTAGAACTTTTCTGCAAGTACTGTCCCACGTATGGAAATCAAGCACACTATTGGTGTACACTGACAGCACCACAGTTATGTGATATTTAAACAAAATGGGGGCACAAGGTCTTACCCACTGTGCAGGCTAGCACAGGAGGCATGGCACCTAGCCACACAAATGAACATGATTTTGACAGCACCATACATGCCCTCCCAAGAGAATATGCTGGCAGACTTTTTATACAGATCCCTACAGAACCCTAATGAATGGACTCTGAACAGAAAGGTCTTCAAAACTGACATCTGCGGGGCAACCACATATAGCCTTTTTTTGCTTCCCCAGTAAACCACCAGCTTCATCAGTTCTGCAGCAGGATCCTTTCACTCTTAATGTGGAAGACCAATGCCTTCTTTCAGTGGTAAGGGAGGTTCCTCTATGCCTCCTCCCCTTCTGCCACTGCTTCCAAAAACCAAGTCCAAAAGGAAGCTCCAAAACTTCTACGTCTAGCCCTTTATTGGCTGAGACATTGATTTCCCCTCCTACTCCACCTGTCCAAGGGAAGCCATTGGAAGACAACTCTGCAACCAACCTGGACACTCAACATCTGCTTCTTCAACCAAGTCTCACTCTGGATGATAGGGTTCTAATCGTTAAAAGGTACCCTGTCTCTGAGGGGGTGGTTCAGGTCTTACAGGAAGCCAGGAGGCATACTACCAGAAAATCATACACTGCTAAGTGGAAAAGATTTTCTGTTTGGTGCCACAAGCACAGCCTGGATCCACTCTTATCAGATGTTCCCACTGTCCTTCAGAATCTATGTGAACTATTCAAGTCTTGTTTGACCTACTGTTCTGTTAAAGGCCATCTGTCTGCTATCAATGCTTGCTTGACTCTTGACCCTCTTCTCATGTCCAGGGCTGAGGTTAAACTTTTCGTGAAGGGGAAATAAAAGCTGTCTGAGAAAATTTATTAACTGTTTCCTTCATGGATTCCAAACTGGGACAGCTGATCTCAAACTGTTGCATCATGGATATCTAATGCCATCTCTTTCTGCTGTACACATTATGGTAAAACCTTGCCTTCCTGCCAAAAGCACAAACTACTTGGGCAGTGGCCTCTTCTGTTGCTGTCCACAAGGTTGTTGAAGCCAGCTCCATATTGGAAGCGGTCACCTGTTCCTCTGTGCACACCTTCACCAAGCACTACAAGATTGATGCTTTCCAGGGCTGCCTTTGCTAGGTCTGTCCTGTCTGGGCTCCTAGACGGCTCATCCTCCTATTAGCCAGCTACCCTTTCTGTTACCTCCTTCAGCTCTGGGAATCACCCATCTGTTAAGAATGCTGCAATGGTGATTTCAGTCAGGACATAGTACAGTTGTGTAAGAAATTACTGTAACAGTAGATGGCCTACTGATCAGTGTTGCATGATTCCTTCCCTCCCTCCTTCTTCTTTTCTATTCCTTCGCTTCAACATTACTCTTTCTTTCAGTTGTGACCTGTCACCTAATTCCTGTTTTGGGGATAGTTGACTTACCTGTTCCAGTTATGCCCTTCTTAGCAAACCATTCTTCTCTCTCAGTAGTCTTCAAGCCACTGGCTTGGAGATGGTCTAAGGAACTTGTGCATATGTTTGCCTATATATACCCCGTTGTATACAAGCAGAGGTCACATGTCAGAAGTACACCCTCAAGAAAGTAAAGCTTTGGTGCCTTGGCTGAATGCCAGTGGATGAAAATCCATATGTTAAGAATAATGCAACAGTGATTAGCAGAACATCTAAAGTTATGGTATGTTCTGTTTACCATCTGCCAGAGGAAAATGTTTTTGTGGACTCTGCATGGGGGTGTATAAATACCTATGCACTCGCTTCCAAGGAAAAATCCTAAGTCTTCTAGACTGTGTTGCATACTCGGGAGCCATACATAAGTCTTCTAGTTGTTTCCTTGTGAATTGCTTATCTAGTCCCCCCCCCCCCCCGCCCAGTCTTTTCTAACTTCCTCTGTTTCCTGTAGTTGTTTGTTTCAGTTTTTCTCGGTTAGGGGTCGCCACAACGGAACTCCGGTCCGCTAATGATTGGCAGTAGATTTTCACGAATGCTAAGTAGTATTGTGCAGTATTTTATATGACCTACTAATCTTTTTTTTTTTTTCTTTTTTTAACAGCAGCTTCTATTTTAGATTGAACTAAAAACTCTTATCAGAGCAGTTTGTTCACTTAGGATTCCCCAAACCCTTTCTCTTTGCCTATACCCTATCAATCCCTGATAGGGAAGGTAGTCTGTAGCCTGCAGTCAGAATGTCTTCTTGGCCTCTTTCCATTTGATTACCTTTCCCCCTCTAGTTATTTTCTCCCAGTACCTTGGTTCCTTTGAACTTGTCCTTAAATCTTAATGTGAAAGCCGCACAATTGAAATTGCACTGTGGTCTCTTTCCTACAATTTCTCATTGTTTGTTGGTGATTCTGGACTTAAAAGATGCTTATCGCTATATTTCTGTTCTGAGAAAATTCAGATGCTGTTTAAAAGTTTTCTGTTTTATGGTTCACATTTTCAGTTCTTTTTACCCTTTAGTCTGTCCACAGCCCCAGTGGTATTCACAAGGTGCCTAACACCAGTGACTGCCTTTTGCAGACTGCATTCAAAACTCTCTACTTTTTTATTTAAAAAAAACTTTCAAAACCCGAGCTTCCAACTCCATCAGGAGAAATCATCTTGTATTCCTTCTCTGAAAGTAATATTTGTAGGGTGCCTGCAGGACACTTCTCAAACAAGGGCTTAACTTCCCGTAGAAAAAGTAACCACTTGTCAAGCACAATGTTTTCAGTTTTTTCAGCAGTTAATTACCGCAAGAGGATATTTAAGGATTTTTGAGATGCATCACACACACACACACACACACACACACACACACACACACACACACACACACACAATTCTAATGATCCCACTAGCTGGGTTACACATGAAAAGAATTCCATGGTTTCTCAATTCTATGTAGACCCAGTACTCTTGTCTTTTAAAATCCCTGTGCTGGGCTTCAAGAGGGGGGGGGGGTTCATAAGAGTATCAAGATAGGCGGTACTGAAGACCATCATTTCAAGAAAAAGCACATAAACATAAGTGCTTTAGAAACTGATCCATTTTGTCAACTCCAGAACCTTGTTTGGTAGTCGCAGACAACACCAGTGTGATGTGGTATGTATAAAAAAATGGGTGGGAGTCTGGTCTTGCCCCATATGTAGACTAGCTTTGATAGCCTGGGAACTTGCAACTCACACTATCCGTTCAGCCTACTTTTATTCCATCAGAGTAGAAAGCTGTGACAGATGAACTGAGCAGGTCCAGGACAAGCTCCCATGAAATGAAGTTACATACACGAGTCCTCAAGGATAATATCCAATTGTGGGGAATTACCAAAATTGATCTGTTTGTCAACATTCACAGCATACAACTAAAGTTCTGCTCCAGAACACGTTGCAGAAAGACCTACAATATGAATGTTCTTTTCTTTTCATGGACAGGAATGATGCTAAATGCCTCCCCTCTTTTGCTGTAATTAACCAGAGTTCTTTTAAAGATCCAGAAGGTCTCTACAAAATAATCATAGTAGCTCTGTTTTGTCCCATGCAACATTGGATGTCCTCCTATTCACATGTTGCAGTATTCATAACAGTAGGGAGTTGCTGCCTGCAGTGCTGCCTTCTGGACAGGATACCAAAGTCTTTGCTTCAGGAGGGGTACGTGTGATGTCCCTTGTCAGGGCCATAAACCAACATAGGATATAAAGGTGACGTCTGCACGCACCATCCTCAGAATTTTCTTGCCACAGTGAATGCCGGACTTCTGTTCACCAGTTCCGAAAGCAGATTGCATTTTCCAATGACTGTTAAAAGTCTCCAGACCAGGCAACTGTTCTGCTGATACAGATAAGTGTCCTGTTGGGTTTTTTTCATTACCTTTGATTATTGTTAAGTCTTCCATGTCAGCTAGAAAGGGGTGATGCGCTTGTGGGAGACAAATTCCTCACAAGGAAGCGCACGAGAAGTGTGTTTTTTGCTTAGGCGAGGCCCAAGACTATACGTCCTGCCCTATTTACAAATCATTTGTATTGAAAACCCTTCGTAGCCATCTTGCCACTTTTAAATTGCATTTAGAAAATCAGAGACTCTCTTGCCCTCAGTATGGAAGGGGGGGGGGCTACTCCCATCCGAAGAGCTGCCAAGGAAGAAGGCCAAGAAAGTTAGGCCAGTGTCCCACGCTGCACCTCAGGTGTCTGAGAAGGTTCTTGAGGCTGATGAAAGCCCGGCATCTTCCCATACATCTGTTTCCAAGTCAGGCCCGGAAATCTCAATAGAAGCTGAGGTGGCGGAAACTTATAGTACGCCGGCTGAGGCTGCTCAGCCATCAGGTCCTGATGGCAGGAGGGAACCACGGCTCAGTATTTCAGAGGGCCTTGCACCTTCACTTCCACCCAGGCAGACATCTGCTCCGATTCTCTCCCCACCTATTACTCCCTTAAAGAAAAAGCAAAAAGTTAAACGCCCTGAAACCCAACCAGTTCCTGGATTGGAAGTTTTTCCACAAAGCTTTTTTAAGGCCTTTCAGGCCTTAGACACAACAGGGCCCACCAACTCCCTCACCTCTACCTACTTTACAGGTATCAGAGGAAGATTACTTCTCTTCAGATGAATCTGTCTCATATGAATCCCAAATAGAGTCCCCAAAAGATTTCATTATCCCAGAGGAGGGGAGGACTCCATTACTCCTGAGTCTCCAGGGGAAGAAATCACCTTTGGAGACACAATGTCCCTTATGAGGGAGCATTTTAAGTGGCAGGCATCTGAAGCATCTGACACCAAGAAAAGATACTTCGACCTTTTACAAATGAAGCAATCTTCTCCTTCAGCAGTGGCCTCCTTGCTACCTGCCTTCCAGGATGCTTTCTTGGCTGCTTCTCTATCCCCTGACTCTCTACCACCAGACTGATTCTACAATGTCCCTCAGGACACCCAGTACCTCTTCAGGAACCCACCAGCCGACCCCGCAGTTATTGCTGTCTCTGCTGACAAAACATCTAGGCAACTACCTTCGACTGCTCTTTGTCCCACTGACAAAGGCAGTAGATTCATGGACAGAATAGGAAAAGTTTATACCTCCTCAACTCTGGCTATTAGAGCTCTCAACTACCAAACTAATATGGCTAGATATGTCCTGGATACTGTTACGAAGGCCTCCTCATTACTGTCTTGAGTCTCCAGATTCTCCTATTAAAGCAAAAATAAATACCCTCCTCTCCACTGCATCCCTAGTAACTAGGCACTCTATAAAGTGCAGTTATGATGCTGTGGAAGCCTCATCTAAATTTGTTGCATCTGGATCAGTCTTGAGGCGATACTCTACAACCCCTACCCATGGATGTGCAAACAAAATTATTGGATGCACCCCTAGATAACAAAGCTCTCTTTTGACAAGCCTCAGCAGAACTCCTGAAATCCCTTCAAGTAAAGGGTAAGTAACTTCAGTACCTTAAACACCTACTGGTCTCTAGTATTCCTAGATACCAGAGGAATTACCTACAAAAACCTTCCTATGTCAAAAGGCAGTCCTCTCACTCTGCTCCACAGTCTGAAGGACGTAGACAAACCAGGAAAAACTGTACTCCTAGATTTCCAACCAGTTTATCCACTACACCCTTTCGAGGCCAGTCTGACTACTCCAGACCACCTCCTCTGTGACTACCCAACCTTATACCAAAGCACCCCACTTTCCCTTCATCTCATCCTCTCCCTTCCCTCCTGGTGGATAATCACATTAGAACAATGGGTACTCTCCATAATTCAGTAAGGCTATTTCATAACTTGGTGGATGCTATACCCCCCTTTTGTGGTATACCTCAACCACCTACAAGCCAATCACAGTTTTTCCACCTGTCATTCAACAACTTCTAGATCAAGGTACCATAGAACAGGTACCATGCCATGAAAGAAACATAGGCTTTTATTCCAGAATGTATGTTCTACCAAGGAAGGAAGGTCCATGGAGACCAATCCTAGACTTATCCTTTCTAAACCTCTTTCGCAAAGTTCCCAGTTTCAAAATGATTACCTTACCCCTACTCTTACCACTCATTCCAACTCAGGCTTTCATGGTAGCCCTGGATTTGAAGGATGCCTACCTACACATCCCTATTCACCCAGATTACAGGAAATACCTCAGATTTGCAATAGGCTCTTGCCATTTGCAATTTTCTGCCTTGCCCTTTGGACACTCTTCTGCTCCCAGAGTCTTCACAAAGTGTCTGGCCCTGTTATCACCCACTGCAGGACTCTGTTTTCAGATATACCAATACCTGGATGGACCTGATCATTCTTCATCAAGACCGCCCAGTCCTCCTCCTTCACCTAAATGGGTAATCTCCACCCTACCTCAGCTAGGGTTCACCATAAACCACGAAAAGTCTCACCTGATCCCCTCCCAAGACCTGGTTTTCCTGGGGTGCAGGATCAGAACAGACAAAATGAAAGCGTTCATTCCAGATCAAAGATCCCTAGAACTTTGTCTATACTTCCAAAATCTTCTCACACACTTCCTTGCCAGCTCGAGAAATTTTAAGAGTTGTAGGTCACATGGCATCACTCATACCCATGTTGCCCCTGACAAAACTCCACATGCAAATTATCCAGTGGGTCCTGAAAAACTTAGGGAGCCAACACTCCCAGCCCCTGGACACCCCCCTTCCCTTACTTCAGTGTTTGAAGAAGGAACTCCAATGGTGGACATCTGCTCGCAACCTCAACCAAGGGACCCACCTTTAGGTTCCTACGCCCATCCAACAGATCTCCACAGATGCTTCCGACCTGGGGTGGGGGGCAGTGCTACTTTCAAACCAAAAGCAACTAGGGCAGGTTTGCCAGGTCCATCCTTCAAGGACTCATTGAACAGGGAACCCAATCCTCCACCCAGAACCATACCAAAAAGCTCTGGTACTCTCCCTACTGTTATGAATACTGCAACATGTATATAGAAGGACATAGAATAGTTGTGCAAGAACTTACCATAACCTTAGATGTCCTTCTCTTCCATGTTGCAGTATTCAGTCCCCCCACCTACCCCTCGACCTTACCAGATTACATACCATGCTGACTTGTGGGGACATAACACTTCTATCCCCCAGTTCTCCACTAAACATAAACTTCCTGCTACCCTGACTCTAGCCTACATGTAATTCTAAGGGCTCTCTTGGGACCATTTTACCCCACAGGAGTACTACTATATGCGACAATTCATTCTGAGGAGGGTGCGTGCAGACTTCATCTTTATACTCTACGTTAGTTTATGGCTCTGACAAGGGACGTCACACACACCCTCCTGAAGCAAAGACTTTGTATACTGGCCGGAAGGCGGTGCTGCAGGCAGCAACTCCCTACCGTTATGAATACTGCAACATGGAAGGGAAGGACATCTAAGGTTATGGTAAGTCCATTATCAACTATTCTTTCTTACCTCTCAAGAAAATTGCCAAAGGCAATTACCTCAAACTTCTCTACAGGATGGACTTATCGCACAAGAAAAGCAATCTCTGATTACCCCAGTCTACAGACTATACATCTAACTGCTAGGATGATATAATTTTTGCCGCTCCTTAGGCACTGTTATCTACTGAGAATGTGCAACTGGTATTAAAGGAGGCTAGGAAACATGCTAATAGAAAATCATATTTGGCTGAATAGAATAGATTTTCTAGTTTGTGCCAGAAAACAAGTCAGGACCCTTTCAAGGCTGAGTTTTCCTCTGATTTTCCAGTGTTTGTGAGAGTTGCTCAGATCTGCCCTTTCTTATTCATCCGTTAAGATTTGTCTTTTGGCCATTTCTGTCCTCCGAGCTCCCCCTTTCCTCAACTCAGATGAAACATTTTTTAAACATGGTATTACGCATTTGTCCACATAGGGGGCAGGTAGATGCTTTTGACCTGTGAACCTGCCTATAAAGCTGATTCCAAGTTGTTAACTTGAAAGACAGTTTTACTTACTGCTCTGACTTTGGCCAGGAAAGTATCAGAGTTGCAAACTTTAATGCTAGCATGACCCTGTCGTACCTTTCATAGGGACTGGGTAACCATAAGAAAATGCAATTGTGTAAGTAGCTTACCTTAACAGTAGATGTTAGAATATTCCACTTCCCACATGCTCAAACCATTAGGCAGCTCATATTGAGAGGTTTGAAAGCCAAGCCCTTCAGATCTTTCATGCCAACCGAGAGACTGAGGCGGAGTCCTGAGAGGTAGGCGTAAAATTCTATATATACATATATAAACACTTCTGGCAAAAAAAAAAAAACTAGGGGGCCGAGGGAGGGAGTGGCTGCTGCAGCAGTGATCATTTGAACATCTAGTGTTATGTTACGCTTACTTGCACACCTGTACTATGTTGGTGATATTGATCCCTACTGCAGTAGCCTTAGATATAAGAATAGATTACCCTGGCATGCAACATTAAGGAGGTGGAAGAAGGGTCCAGGAACACCTAGTGGATTGTCCTAGCAAAGCCTGATCTAGACCTATAGAAGGAACCAAGCTTAAGCTTTGTAAAATTATGCACAGAGGGCCAGATTGCTGCTTCTGGAATACATCTAGAATCCAACCTTTTCCAAAAAGCCATAGATTAAACCAAGGCTGTAGAAGAGTGAGCCTTGGCCTTGCCTGGTATAGTTTTGTTATGGTGAAAATAACAAAAGCTAATGATCTGAGGTAAACACTTAGTCTGTTTAGACACAGGTTGTCCCTTTTTCCTCACTTTCACAAGAAATGAGCACTTGATCCAAAGATCTTAAAGATTTTGTTTTGTCAAGGTAGTGCTTGAATCGTCTGTGGGTATCTAAGGTATGGAGTATCCTCATTTTCGGTTTAGGGAAGAAAATGGGGGAGATGGATTGTTTAGTTTAAAGTAAACTCCGATACTACAATAAGTATAAAAGGATTAGTTCTGAAAGAAACCCTGTCCTCTGTGGACAGTGAGAAAGGGTTGACACACTGCAACCTGCAACTCAGATACTCTTCTTGCAGAGGTCAGAGCAATCAGTAAAACAGTTTTCACTGTTATCAGCCTGGGGATCTGGTTCAAATGGTGCAAGTATTAGATTCCCTAACATTAAATTAAGATCCCTATGGGGGGAGCCACCAGTATTCTTGGAGGTCTGTTATGCAAAGCCCATTTCAAAAACTTTTTCACATGAGAATGCATTGATAGAGAAGGATCCATGGGCAGACATGCTGAAATGGCTGACAAATGAACGTTGATGGAGGAATAAGAAAGGCCATAGGATAGTAACTCTCACACACATTGTAAAACCTGGGAAACACTAGTCCTGAAACGATGATGTTGTTGGCCTCAACTAGAAAACCTTTTCCATTTGCTAATGTATAATTTTGTAGTAGCAGGCTTTCTTGTCTTCATTAATACATGCTGCATGTCCTAAATAAATGGCTCCCAAGGGGACTTGAGGCCCTATCATCCAGGCAGTCAGTTGAAGTTTATTGGGGTCAGGCATGTCAGACACTCCCTTTTCTTGTGAGCAGATCCATTCTGTGAGGAAACTTGTAATTGCCCTTGGCCATTTCCAATAGTAGGGAGAACCACTGTTTCCTGACCAGAAGAGAATTACCGCAGTGATCTTGGGAGATTCCCTTTGCATCTTCAGAAGTACTGTAGATATCCATGGAAATGGTGGAAAAGCATACAGGAACACTCCTGTTCAAGGAAAGGAAAAGGCATTGGTCTTCCAGGCTTTGTTGCATGGAGTCTTGGAGCAGAGTTTTGCCAGCTGATCCTTCAGAGAGAAGGAAAATAGATGTACTTGATACCCCACATAGATTGATTAAATCTTGGAAGACCCTAGTTTACACTCGAGTCTGCCTTTGTCCTGCTCAGTTTGTCTGCAACACAGTTTTGCTATGATGGGATGTAGGTAGCCAGTAGAGTGAGATTGTGCTGTAAAGTTATATCACAAGCTAATATGGCTAGTCTGCAAAGGGTGTAAAACCTAGTTTCCTATTGCTTGTTGATGAACCACATGGTTGTGGTATTGTCTGTAACAAATTGAAGATGTCTGGGGGGTCCAAAATGATTCAGAGTTGAGTGCCTTGATTAGAGCAAGCATCTTTTTTTTTTTTTTTTATTTTATTTTTTATGTGCTTGCGTCTATGCCTGGTGTCACAAAAACACCTTGCACTTTTATCCCTCCTGATACTGCTGTGCTAGCAAAGTGTGAAGCATCTGTGGGGATTGACCACTTTGGGGGAGGGTCCTGAATTTAGTTACATTTGCTGTCACCACTGAAAGGTTTTTCTTCTGACATATCCCATAACTGGAATTTGAAGAAGTAATGGGTGTTGGTACTGGGACCAAATAGACTTCATATACCATTGTATCTTATGTGGAGTCTTGTCAGGGGTATCTTGAGAATTGTAGATGCTATGCAACCGAGAATCCTGAAGTATTTACTTGCAGAGAATGAAGTCTAAGTGGAAAAACCTTAGAAATAGTAAGATACAGATAACTTTTCCCCCCGTGGAAGAAAAGCTGTTTGAACTGAAGTGTCTAGCTAACACCCCAGGAATGCAGTCCTGTGTGAAGGATTCAAACAGGACTTGTGTGGTAGTGAGATTCCCGACACTTAGAAAGGGATTGCAAAGGTAAACAAGTTGTCTAAATATAAAAAAATGTGGATACTCTGTAGCCTGCATTGAGCTATAACTGGATCTGGATACTTTGTGAACACTCTTGGTACAGTGGATAGTCCAAAGTGTAAAGCAGAGAACTGATAATGTGATACAGATCCACAGAACCTTAAGTTATGCCAGAAAAGGGTATAATAAGCGTATTTCAAATCTAATGTTACTAGAAAACTTGGATTAAAGAATAGGTACCTAGTTGTGAAGTGACCAAATTTTTAAACTTGGGAACTATCACACATTGGTTTAGTAAAGAAAAATCCAGAACTGGCCTCCAGGCATTTTTTTCCGTGGCATAAACACAGCCTTGAATAAAAACCTTTCCCTAAATGGAAGGAAGAACTTGGCTGTATTATTCTCCAAGACAACATGTGTAGAAGGACGGGCAACAGAGGGGTTTGGTCTAGTGGATGAGGAATTACTCCCTGAGAAGGAGAAATTTCCTCCAGCTGCCATCTGTAAACTTGATGAATGATCTTCAGAACCCATTTGTCTGAAACTGTCTTTTGCCAAAGAGAAAAATGGAGATTCAGACTTTCTGGAAGGGAATGGGGAGTACCACTGGGATGATGGTCCCATAGTCATTCTGATTTAGACTTTTTGTTTTGATGGTCTCCTTCCTTTTTGCAACTCCCTTGCCATTGCTTCTGAAATATCTGTTTGTCAGCATTTTGCTGAGACTTTTTATTTTTATTCTTGCCAAAACTGACTGAGGGAGGTAGTGAATCCCTTGGGGAAATTTGGAGGAGGGGGCTGAAAAATCTAAAATTCTCTGAATCAGTTTAACCCTTTCACCACATTATTTGATTATTTCTGTAGCAGAGGTTAAAAAAATAACTATGCACAAAGAAGAATTTAACATCTCATTTTTCACATCTGGAGTGCAGCCTGGCAAACCTCCTTAATCAGTACCAGTGGTCATAGCCATGGAAGAAGTGTCAACAGAGTCATACTTGCACTTTAATGAGTTATGACCTGTGAAGTGGAAGAAACTCAACCACTTAAAGCAGATTTTTCCTCACAAGAATGTACCTCAGGCAAAACATCAGTCATATTTTTACAATTAGAGAGAACACATTGAAGTATGAGCCTGACATTATTTTACCATACTTGTCAGAAAGTGAAGGATTGGTATTAATGTTTTTCAACAGTAGGATTAACTAAAGCTCTAGCTGATGTGCGAGATTTGGGATGAATGAGTGCGAGGAACTTTATACATATTCTGTCTGCCTTTTGTAGGGGCAACAAGCTGACTATCTGGAAAATTGCAGGCAGTGACACACGCATTTGCAAGTGCTGACAGCACTGGAGGGGTAGAGGAAGGTTCTGGAAATTCCATTTGTAACGGCTCATAGTGTTTTCTGAGTGAGAAATTCAGTGTTCTCTCACTGAAAACTCTAGCACATTCTGGAAATAGTGTCAGAAAAAGAGAAACCCTCATAGGCAGAATCTGAATACCATGCTCTCCTCCCAGTCTGAATCAGAAATCTGGGGAGAAGGTCCTGCATCTGTCCCTTCATCTTGTCTAGAGTCAGATTCTTGAATCTCAGGAAGAGTAGCATCCCTAAAATGGGCCAGCAGGGTGAATGGCAACAGCAGCTTCCCAGGGATGGGCATAACATTTGAACTAAACAGGAAAGACTTCCTGCTCCCTCTCCCAGGACTGACGAGTGGCACCCCCTTGCCTACTGAGGGTACCCCAGCAGCCGCAGGGGATGTGGCTAACCCCCCCCCCCATCCATAGTGGCTGTAGTTGCTACACTAGAAGGATTTGGAGTAAAAGATAAGCGGTCTGAGTTACCCACCTTCAGCTGAGGCAAATTGATAACTATTGTGGTGACAAGGGCTGTTTATATTTATGGCTGGAAGAAGGGCCGACAGTTGGACTGGTAGTTTGTTCCATTGTCATGCTGAAAGTCATGCCTCTCTCGAAGATGAGCAGCACAAGTCAGTAAAAATTTAAAGTTGTAAAAAGTCACTTCCCACCAAATAAAAAACACCGCAAAAAGCGCTTTAATACAATTTGCCAGCCCCAAAAAGTAAGCCCATTTTTTTCAGAGAAAAAAGAATTTGAAACTGTTTTGAACAACTTTTAAACTGGTAGAGGAAAGTGTTCTCCCATTTAAAAGTAGTTAAGTTTTGAGAGACACTATTAAAACAAACTTCTAGAAAAAAAATAACTTTCCTAACCAGGAAAGTATATTTATATAATATTTAAATATGGAAGGCTTTTCTCCAAAGGGAACTTACCTGCCTAGCAGTGGGACAGCAGAAGCTAACAGTCGATCCTCAAAAACATAAAGATGCCTGCTCTATTTGGCAGCAGGAATGCTATTAAGAGTTTGGTGTTCAAGTCCATCTTAAGTTGCTCAGCTCAAACTGCCTAACGTTCTGAATGCCTGGAAGGTTCCCTGAAGCTTTGGAAGCTGGATGGCTGTTACATCCTTGGCAGAATATAGCCCATATAGGTAAGGCTTCTGCAACCGTGATCGCTATGATGATCTAACCCTTTCTTTATGCCAAAATTAGTTTCAAAATTCACTTTGATTCAAACTATTCATTGCTCTGCATTTTATTCTGAACCAAAAAGTAAAGGGACAGAGAATCCTACATACTCTGGACATCCACAGGTGACTCCGTTACTACTCTTCATTTCCTTTGAAGATAAAAAGAAAGGGCAACCAGTGCCAAAACAGACATTTTCCAAATGGTTATCCCATGCCATCCAGTTTTGTTCTCACCATGTAAGGTCCGTTCATCTGAAGGTTGAAGCTCACACTGAAAGAGCTTTAGCTACTTCTAAAGCTTTTGGGGAAGTGGTGGACTTGAAGGATTCTATAGATCAGCAACTGGTTCATCTGTGTAGACTTTCACCAGACATTATAAGATAATTATTTTTCCAAACAAGAGTGAGTTTTGCTAGGGCTATTCTCCATGAGTTCCTAGACTCTGACTCGTTTTCCTCCCTTTAACTCTGTAATCTTTGATAGTCATCTCATATTGCTTAGGCTACCGCATTGTTGATCTAATGATGAACATATTACAGTTGTGCAAGTAAATTTACCATCACGGTAAATGTTCATATAGGTCACTGTTGCAGTCCTAACACCCACCATCCTTTCCTGCTTCTCTTTGTTGCATTTCTGATCTCCTACTGAATCTTTTTTTAAACACCTTGATTAAATTCTTAGTTGCCTGTTCTATTCTCAGTGTGTCTTCTGTTTGGCGACATGCGTGAACGGGCCTTCCTTCGTTGAAGGTTGTGTTAGGCCCGGCAAGCCAGCACGTAAAACTGTACTGCCAATCATTAGCAGACAGGAGTTCCGCTGTGGCGACCCCTAACCGGGAAAAAAGCCGAAAGACACAAAGTAAATTCTTACATAGAAGATGTTAACATTGGTACACATACAAGTAAGAGAAAAGAAAACAAACCATAGCAAACATTTTTCTTTACCATGCAATATGTTTTCTTGTTAACAGTTCACTCCAACGTTAAATTGCTCGGTTCCTGCCTTCCGTAACACCTGAATCCTCCTCCTGAACATTATTCTGCATGTATTGTTCCCATAAATTTAATTTATTTGGATATAGTTTGCCCCTTCCCTTTTGTAAGTACCTCATCTCCAGTTCCTTTATCTCCTTTACAATGTTCAATATTTCAATTACAGTTTATTTAGATTAAGATTTCCATTTTCTAGTAATTGCTATTTTGGTAGCCAATGGCATTATACTTAGTAAGGCCTTACTATGTTTTGGTAATTCAGATCCTAAATCCCAATTCAAAAAAAGATTTCCTTGTATAACAGTCATTTGTTCCCCCAGCATGCCTGGCAAAGTAATCTGTAAGGAATTTTTAAGATCTATAAACTCATTACATTCCCAAAAAGACATGTTCTGAATTTGCCCCTTTCTCTTTGCATCACACCATTGGCATTTGCTTATCTACCCAAGGAAAAGTCTGTAAAATCTGCTTGAGGCAGAAAATACCTGTGCAGACACTTCCAAATAAAATTCCTAAGTCTTTTGGACTTTATTGCATATGTCAGAGTTATACAGATACCCTCTCTTTATTCTTTTGTATTTTGCCTTTCCATTTTCTCTTCCCAATATTGTCAATTTTCATCTAATTCTTAGAATTGTCATGCATTATTTTATTTATCCTACCAATTATCCATTTTTTGAAATCTACCTCTGTTCTAGATTTGATTAAAACTGTACCGGAGATACTCTTTCACTTTACACTCACCTATCCTGTTTTCTTTGGCTATATTCTGTCACTCCTTGCTAGGGAAGGCAATCTCTAACCTGCAGTCCAAACTTCTAATTGGCTTCATCCCACTGTATTATTAGTTCATTGGTCCCAATACCTTGGATCCTTTGCTCTTTTTCAAGTATATTCCATACCCCTGTATGGTGGTTATTCTTAAGTACCAACACCCAAATTCCTACTTTCTCCTTGGTTCTCAAGCTTCCTTCCTGTTTCATTATCATCCCTTTGTCTTTTGATTTGTAACCTGCTTGCGTAACGTATATAAGCCATTACTGCATAGGTCTAAAGTATCCCTTCAAATTAGATAATCCTAAAGCACCTTGTTCTTTGGGGAGTATTAGCTTATCCTGCTAAACGCTTGCCCTCTTCCTTTCCCAGATAAATTATTTCAACTGTATTATGGTCCTTAAGTTTTCCTCTGGTTGATAAAAAAAAAAAATATGCCTCACCTGCATGTAAAACTAAAGAGGTATTTACGCTGCTTTTATCTTGTTATTCAAAGCCATAATCTAGAGCTTCCAGCTTCTCAATATTTTATTTTTTGACATTTGGTGACTGTGAAAGTCCGACTGGGTCAAAAACCCTTTTTTAGTGGAGGCCTGGAGAGAGAAGGTCCAGTAATGTTTGTTAACATAAAACAAATATTACATGTATATAGAAGAAAAACACATACAGAATTGCAAAAATTTGTTACGATTTGTGCATGAGTTACAGTGGAGGTGCTGAAATAGCACTTACAGAGTTGTGATCTGTTTAACAAAATATAAATGAAAGCCATATGTAAAATACATTTGCTGGTAGATTATAAGCAGATTCAAGAATAAATAAATGTTTGATAGTAATTGGATAAGGTGAAGGTGGTTTATATTGAAAGACATTAATAGTGGTAATGAAATGGAGGGTTAGAGAAGAAAGTAAGGATGAGATATGGCTGTTTGAGGGATGAGTTAAGGAATACGTCAGGAGGAAAGTAGGGGAAATGGGGCAAGAGGGAGTTCTAAGATAAGAGGTAGTGGGAGATAGAGAGGGATGAGAAGTATGTAGGAGGTAGGTAGAGGTGAGCGAGCAAGAAGAAAAAGGGGCATAGATGGACGATGGAATAGTTTGGACGAAAGATGACTGAAATGTTAATAGGAACAGGTGTGGGTTATATGTTTTAGAGCACAGGTAGGTGTGTGAATTAAGGTGTTGTGTTTTTTTAGTATAATCTTGAATTTTTTGGAATTATCAATGCTAGAAATTTGTTCTGGTAAAATGTTCCATAGCTTAGCTGTAGCATAGGAATAAAGACACTGGACAGCTCTTTAAGCTGTTTGTCTAATGAATGGGGAGTTCTGGTGGGAATGTAGCTGTGCAGAATAGATTTTAGGGTAGGACAGGACTGTGGTTTGTATATTTTATATGCGATAGTTGCAAATAGTCAAGATGGTGTTGGGAATTCAAGCCAGTTTAGCTCTGTAAGAGCTTTGCAGTGATAGGAGCAGTATAGATAAACTTGTGGCAAATTTGGTGATTGCGTAGTAGCAGGACTGAAGTTTTTTTTTTAGGGACAAGTGCAAGTTGGTGAAAGTAGGAGCTCTGTATAGTAGAGAGGGGATCAAGTAGGTATTGGCTAGCATGCTTTTGGTAGAAGGATCCATGAAGTTTGTATCTGTAAAGTGTCCCAAGTTTGAAGTAGGGTTTTTAATAGCATTGTGTGTGTGTGCTGTTCATATGAGTTTATTGTCTATGGTGACAACCTAGTAGCTTAGCGTGCGTTACAGCTTCAATTTGTTTTGTTTTGGGAGTAAATTTTAAATTCAGATGAGAATGTTTTGGGAGTAAAAAGTACTTTGTTGGGGTTAAGCAGTAATTGTGCTTCTTTTAGCCAAGATTCTATTGAGTAAAGGCATTTTGTGTTAGCAGAAGGTCTGGTGTGTTAGATGAGATGGTGGTGGAATCATCGGCATATTGGATTAATGTGCTGTGTGTAGGTCATTGATGAAGATATTGAACAAGAGAGAGGGGTCCAAGTATGGATCCTTGTGGGACTCTTGTTGTTCTGGTATTGTGATAGTTAACCTTGCTATTTAATACATTTTTGCTTAGATAGCTGTTAAACCATTGTTTGAAGGATTATGAACATCCTAGTGAAGAGAGTTGCTGTAGAAGTTTGTCATTTGATACTGTGTCAAAGAACTTTGACAGATCTAGTAGTATTATAGAGGTTAACTGTCCAGAGTCCCTAGCTTTGTTTACTATATCAGTAAAGGAGATGAGGGCGGTTGTGCTGTGTGCAGGCTTAAATCCATGTTGAGTGGGTATAAGAAGCTTGTTATGGATAAGGTAGTGAAGTAATTGCAAGTGTACATACTTTTCAAGTAGTTTTGATAGAGGGGATAATATAGAGATGGGTCTGTAGTTTTAGGTCATTTGATTTACCTCCTTTATGAAGAGGAGTATATAGATTGCTTCCAGAGATTTGGGACTTGGGATTCACTGATGGATCATTGATAAGTATGCTGACAGGATAAGCAATAGATTTTGCAGCAAGTTTTAAGTATTCTGATGGGAGGCCATTCGAGGAACAAGGTTGTAGTTTGAGAAAAAGTTTAAGTATTAATGTAGTGGATACAGGTTGTAGAGAGAAGGGAGAAGATTGAGATTTAGGTATTGATGTATTTTGACAAGGGATAGAAGAGGTTATGTTGTCAGGGGTGGAATATCTGTGTAGTTAGCATTTGTGATGGAGCCTATAACTAATTTAGCTGTGCTGTCTATAAAATGGGTATTAAACATGTTAGCAGTTTCAGTTGGTGTTTTGTCTGTGGTTGGTGATGGATTTTGTGTGGCCCTAGGGGTAAGAAGTGGTGAGAAGGTTTTCCAACATTTTTTTGGATTGGTTTTGTGGTTTAATTGTGTAAAATAATTTATCAGCATTTACTGATTTTTTTTTTTTGCTTTGTTTCATAGCTGTCTATACATCTGAAAATGTGCATCGTTTTTATTCTTTTGCCAGTCTTTCCAAGCTTTATCTCTGATTTGAAATATTTGTTTAGTGGATTTGGTTAACCAGGGTGCATGATTTACTTTTGTTCTTTTTGTTCTGGGAGAGGATAAGTTGAGTGTCTAAAAATAGTTTATTGAAATAGATGACAGCATTGTTTAGGGGTAACGTTTTTAGTATGGACCAGTTGATTGATTTTAATATACTTTGAAAGAAATCTTGATTAAAGTTTGTTAGGTTTCTGGATGTTTTGTAGGTGTGGGTTTTGGGCATTTGGAGGGTGGTTCTATACGTGTATGTGGTCACTTGAGAAATTTGGAAGTGTATTGGAATTTAAGTACTTGTAGGTTTCAGAGACAAGGATCCAATCTAGGGTAAAACCAAGGTTAATGTGTATTCTAGTGGGGGTGGTGATGAGTTGTGTAAAGCTATAGAGGTTGAGACTGTTTGCTGGTGAGTCAGTAGATAAGTTTTGCCAATTGATATTGACATCTCCCGTGATTACTGTTTCACTGGAGATGTTTTCAGACATCCAGGAAAGAGTGTGTTCATGTATAGGAATGCTTTGGCCTGGGGGTATGTAAACTACTGCAATATAAAGTTGTTTGGTGGTGGCTGTCTTTAATGATGCAATGAGAATTTCAGCTTTACTAAATGTGGAAATTGGTGTGGAGAGGTAGAATTGTATATGTGGCAAGATAAATTAAGGTTATTCCTCCAGCTTTATTTATTCTGTCAATTCTTAGAACATTAAATCCTGGTGGCAGAAGTACGGTGTCCCTGATGTGCAGTTTTAAACAGGTTTCAGTAACAGCCAATATATCTGGGGAGTATTGTTAACCAGGAATGAGATTTAGTTATTTTGTTGCAAATGCTATGTATGTTTATGGTGGCTAGGAATAGATTTTTTGAGAGAGGAGATTGAGGATAAGGGAAGCATTGAGGAGGTCCAGGATTGGGGTGGATGTCTCTACATTGAATTAGGCTGAGGAGATGAGGGAAGTATTTGTTTTTGTAGACAAGTGTTTTACACACAATTAAGGTATGATAAAATTATGAAATGAGTTCTGTGGTGGAGGATAGAATTTTTTGCTTAGAAAAGTATAGAATGTTTGGCTCAATTAGGCTAGGTGATAGTTTTGAAAAGCTGTTGGCATGTTTTTCATAGCGAGTCAGAGTGGGTGACTTTGGGGCTAAGTTGATTTGTGTGTGTTTGAGGGAAGTTGTATGTGTTAAGTAGTATTAGGGCTGCAGACACGAATATGGTGAGGCTAGTAATTTTTAGTTATGACATTTTGTGGTGTTTAAGGTAAAGGAATAACAAAGAAGAAAATTAAGTTGGGTGTGTGATGGATCCCTACTCCAGGCCAGCAATCAAGGAGACTGAATCCTCACCATTGACTCTGGTGAGGAATGGTCACTAAGAGCAAATATGGATTCACACAGTGGTTTCAAATGCAGCTCCCTGCACAAAGCACAATTTCCCTCAAAAACACACACTGAGCATGCTCCAGATGTGGGGCTGGACTGTGCATCTCCAGACTGACCACTTGGGAGCTCTGTGTCCTTGTTCCCAGTAGCTGACGCACACACTTGGATATTTGAGTTTCACACACATGCAAACACACTTGGGAAAAGTTGGTACAGATTTACTAGCTGTGCCCCTTTCTGCCCAGACTCTGAGGTAATCGCGCTGCCACCAGTCAGCTACCCTAAGGCTCTTACAAAGGGTACTCAATTATACTGTGTAGAATTAATACTAAAACAAATGGTAGAGTGTGACCAAAGCAGTAAGGCTTTCAGGAGCGGCCACAGTGTCACTAAAATGAGCATACGTACTCTTAAGATGTTAAAAGTATTCTCTAAAGTACCAGCCACAATGAAAGGTATTAAAATATTTAATGATAAATAATAAAGCAGAAAACAAGAGAATACTGAATACAATAAACAGAGTTTCAACCACAGAGATTTAAAAATAATAGCTTCTCACAGATGCAGAAATCGATACTAAACTTTTCTTACTAAATGTCCCTGACTGACTAAAGAATTACTGTTTCCTGACTACTTACTAAAGCAAGGCAAGCTGATGTGTGCTTGAGTGTCTTACCACTGCAAAATCCAGATGATGTCTCTGTCTTTGTAGATGTGTGGGGTATCCTGCCGGAAATCTTTCCTGTTAGGTTCCAAATTGCTGCTGCGAGAGTTCCAAAGAAACCAGATGCTGGTTAGATGACATCACCTCTGTTTACCTTACTCTGGTAAATACACACACATAGCTTTGCTAAGATGTGTGGCTAGATCTGAAAGCTATAACACAGTTTGACTTGCCACCCTTCCAGGGTTCTCTGATAAACATACACATTTGATCAGTTACAACAGTACAACATTTGATCAGTTACAACAGTACAACCTAAAGTACATGGATTCATTCTTTCTGTTCAACAGGACCTACTGTTGATGCATTTTAACACAAGTAACTTTACAAATATATTTTTAACTTAAACATCTGTACAAGTCAGTGTAATAGTCAAATAAAATTCTTTACAAAACTCTAGCTAGCTATGTTGGCTTATGTACACATGTACTGCCCTACTCTCCATGGCACTGAAAGCACTACCTCATAACATCACAGGGTGCATGAAGTAAGATTGAAAAGTGTGGGGGGGGGGACTAGCGATATGTGACTGTTGTCTAAATAATGTTTCCTGTAAGAGCTAGGATTGCTAGGTGGAGGATTTATAGAAAATGGGAGGAGAATTTGGATTGGTCAGAGAGTAATCGGAGGAGAAGCTTTTGAGTGGGGTAGAACCAAGATATGAACAGCAGGTTAAAAAAAAATAATCAGTAAGGTAAGGTCATTTCAGAAATGTTTGTGTCTAAGAGTGGGAATGTATAGAGCAGTGAAGAGAGTAGGCTGCTGCAGAAAATTAAGTTGAGTCTACAGACCTCAGGGAAAAACAGAGGAAGGAAGATACTTGTTTTGAATAAAGTGGGGTTAGAGTTGAACTGGAGATAACCAAGTTGCAGGTTATAATATTAGACTATGTTATGACAATACTGGGACTAGATAGGCTAAAAAAAATTAATGGAAGGTACATATTACATAGAGGGGAAAAACAGGGAGAAAGGGGTTCATAAGGTGAAAAAAGAGGGAAGACAATCTGGATAGCTGGGTAGTGTATCAGAGATGAGCAGACCACGGAAGTAAACAATTTAAATAATAGCTTAACTTATTACATCCAAGTGATGCCTCCAGGTTCTTCATCTTAAAGCTTATACAATGGCAAATTCAACTGCATTAATATTTGACCTCTGTATAGTGCATGTAAAAAGAAATAAACTGTTTTTATGATATTAATTTATATAGATGTAATTTTCACATTTTTTTTTCTAAAGATCTCAACCAAGTAACACAAACAGAACTACTTAGCCTCATACAAAAGCTCTCCGTTGCATGAGTAAAATGCTGCTGACAGTATGTATGTAACTTGAGTGGTTGCTGCAATATTGTAAGTTATTTACAAAATATTGCAAACGTAATCAGTTGTTTACTGTAACTTATGAAATTCAGTTTGACTCAGAACCTAAAGAATACTACCACTATAAAAATAGTTTGTGCTGAAGGGTTTGCCATTTATACTTTCATAACCTCTCTATGGTTTCAGAGATATAAACATTTGCTTGAAATGTGAGTACATAATTTGATTCTGTTAAACGACTTAGGCTCTGCCCATTGAAAGTTACAGTGCAAACTTCTTGAGCTCCATTGGAGTGAATGAGTTAATAGTTTTTGGCCCCAGAGAAAAAAAAGGCAAGCAAACATACATCAGCAGGTTGTAGGCTGGTTATTGACTGTAGTAATTGTCCATGTTAGGGTGAGAAACCTTATGTTCAGACAAAAAAAAGGAGACGCTGTAGATGTTTGAGAGGTGGATGACCAGTCTTTTACCTGTAAATAAAGGCAAGGTGAACAGAGAAAAAGCATGATTAGGTATAAGGGAAGTGATTGTATAGCAAAGAATATAGGAATACAGAAATAAGGTAGCAGTAGATTGATGGAGAGTAGGCAATAGAGTACCTGTTTTATATTAAAAAAAGTGCTTGAGTAAAAATGAGTAAGCAGCTTGATTAAAGAAGTCTTATTACTATGACGTCAAAAATTTAACAGTATTATCAAAATATGGCAGCAAGTGTTTATCTCTCTGCCAACAGTTTACAATATTGAGACACTGAAACTAGCCATTGGGATGTGGAGAAGAGTAATATTGTTGTATTGCACCCTAAAAACAGCTCGGTCTAACAAGCAGACATTTTGCATTGCAGTTCTAGCTCAACTTTTAAGGAACAGAAAAAAACATTCATTTAGAGCCTTGAAACAGCACACACATTTCATCACTGTGTAATGAAGATAATACTATTATACTGCGCCCTAAAACAGCTTGGTCTAATAAGCAATCAACTGGCTTACATATCAGGTTCAAATTTTAGGGAAAACTGAAAAACAATTTAGCACCATAATTAGGCACTCATTTCACAGCTGTGTAGTGTGGATAATATTGTATTGCACCCTATTTTACCAGGCTGAGGAGTGGTGATTCATCACTTTGACAAAACATAAATTCCCTGAGGCTCCAAGAGCAGCAGCAGAAGTTTTTTCTTACATTTATTTCATTGAATTGCACTTTTTAATGCTTATAGTTATGCTATACAGATAATCTACTACATTTTGCACTGTTATAAAGCTTTTTTACTGTTTCACTGTGTTTTTGTACTGTTTTATACTTCTAACTGTATTTTCATTGCTAGTGTTTCATTACTGTAATTACATTTTTATTGAATTACTTAACTGGAAACTGCTTTTTTCATATTGAGAGTTTTATTTTCTGTTTGTGAGTGCTCTGTCTGTGCTTTTATGTGCATTTTTTGTGAGGTTTCTGTGTTCATCAGGTAGCGTAGTATAGATAGAGGCTTGCTGCTATCCAGGCCTGGTTGTTTTGATTGTTGTTTCCTGTGTTTCTGGAAGCCATCTTATGCTGGTAGTGGCTTGTCTTCTCTGTTAGTGAGAGTAACATTGTTGCCTGACCTTCTCTAACATGAGTGATTGGTTGAAAGAGCAGGGGCTAGCAGGATTTGGTAGTAATTCGAGCTTCTAGATTCTTCCATCTTTCTGGTATTTAAACCGTGTTTGCAGGGTGTTGCACTTATTTGCTTGTTGTGCATTGCCGCTGCGCTGTTTTAACCCATTCCGCGGTGTCTCATTTGCATTTTTTCCCTTACCAGCACTCCTGTGTAACTGACAACCCTCCCTTGCAACTACTGTGATTTTATCCAGCCCTACTGACACCTGCAGGTACTCTGTTCTGATAGTACCCACTCTACCATCCTTTACCTCTCTTCCACAGATTCTGACAACCATGGACAGACAATTTCCTATGGCTTCTACTGCTAGTCTTGTTGATTTGGGCATCCCGAGACAGTTTAGCAACTGTCTAATGTACATGGACAACCCTCTTCTTCTATGACCTAGGAACACAATATGTGAGAGATGCAATTACATTAAGAACCTGGAATCCTTGCTGTCTCAATCACAAGTCAGTACATCTGGCACTGAGAAGGTTGTCTGCAGAAACACCACAAACACCACACCTCTAACCCAACCACACCTATATAGTACATTCCTACATATATGGAGGTTCTCAACATAAACATACCTAAACAAGAGAGACCTCCGAGGCAAAAGCACACACGCACATTACAACCCACCGCACCAAGCACCACACTTAGTACACATGCCTATGTCTCACAGCCTCTAAGGTCCAGCCACAAACCCAACATACTAGTCATAGGAGAGACTATCGTGAGAGAGACAGATGTGCCCCTCACCAGGCTAGACAAGGGGAAAGTCACGGAAAGTTGCTTGTCAGGTGCTAGAATCTGCCATATCGCTCATGCGTATCACTCACGCACTCTAGTCTCTCAACAACAGGTACTGTTATGACTCTGTCATAGTCTATGTTGGTGTGAATGACTTGAGATGTACCTCTCTGGACTATGTGAAGAGAGACATGATTGAGCTTGCTGTGAATGTGTGTCCCAGACAGGTATGTCCCTAGCCTTAAGCAGCATCCAGCCGCCACCCAGAATGATGCATCAGTACAAACAGAAAATGATTGACTTTAAGAATTTGCTTAGTTTCGGGAGTAATTCCAAGGGGATCCGGTACCTGACAGCCTGGGAGGACATGATTGACAGATCACGATGCTTTGCCAGAGATGACTGCCTTCCGTCTCCTCTGGGCTTCAGGCTTCTGGCAAAGGCTCTTGCCTCCCCCATTGTGCCTTTTTTAGGCAAAGTCATGAGGACAAAATTACCAACATGAAAAATTCTTGTAAACGAAATATAAAGATCATGCAGCTAAATGTTAGGAGTCTTAACGTGAAACTGCACTCATTGCAAGCATTCCTCACCCTGGAAGATGCTGACATTTGTCACTGAAACCTAGTTCAAAGCTACGGAGAGCACCCCAGCTTTACCAGGTTACTTGTCCTACCATAATTTCAGACCCCAAACAGGGGGTTACAAAGCTAAAGAGGGTGAGTCTCAATATTTATCAAAGGCATACATACCTCCAGGCTGGATAAACAGTATGACGCACAGGAGACATTCCAAGTGCAGTTAATTGTTGACAAAACAACTATTCATTTCATAGCTAGCTACAGACCCCCAACCATGACTCAGGAGGCCCACTCCACCTATCTGGACTTGCCTTAATCCATAAAGATTCAACCGTCTACCCTGATCATGGGCAACTTTTAACTATCCAACCATAGAAGGGAAGACGTATTCTAGCTCAAACACAAATGCCCAGAGATTCCTCTACTTTGTCAATGACAATGCATTGGACCAGCTGATCGACACCCCCACAAGAAGTGAAAATATCCTGGACCTGGTACTAACCAACATGAGTAGCCACTCTACTAACCCTACATTGTCATCCTCCTTGGTAAGATCTGACCATCAAGCAATCACTTTCAAAGTCACGATCTCCCCTGACCCCCACCTTTCCAGGGTCGAACAGCAAAACTTCTTCAAAGCTGACTACAACCTCCTGAGACCAGGTATAAGCAGCTTCACAGCCATCAACCCTCCAGTTGGAACAAGCACTAATGTCCAATCCTACACCAAAAAAACTGAGTATCTATATAGCTGCATGGACTCTGCAATACCTGACAGGACCAAATAATCTTCCTCAAAGAAGAGTAAACCTGTCTGGTGGACAGCAGCAATAAACAGACTCTCTAATAAAAGGAAAACATTATTGTCCAGGACCAAGAAGTAGCAGGTGCTGAGTTGAAAGCAGTCTCTCCTTTGTCTGAACAAGCAAATAAGGTCACTGGTGAAATCCTCTAAGGCTAACTTAGAGTCCAAATTGGCCACATCCACTAAGGACAATCACAAGGCCTTCTTCGCATACGTCTGCAATCTCAAAAGTAACTCCCAAATTTGCTCTGAATTGGTGGACAAGAATACCATGTACACAAACACCATACATATAACCAACCTGCTGGCAGACAAGTTCAGTGAAAACTTTGCCCTCCTGCCCCCCCCCCCCCCAGCAGTAAACCAGGACATCCCCAGCACCTGCCCCCCCCCCCCCATCATCACCAGAGAGCAGGATATTAATGCCCTCACAAAGGCAAAAAATAGTCTCCATGGGACCCGGCAACATCCCTGGTTGTGTCCTATATGAACTCTGACAGGAGCTGTCAGCACCACTAGACACCCTATTCAACCAAAGCCTGTGCACCGGCTTCATCCCAGTAGAATGGAAGACAGCCATTGTCATCCCTTTGCAAAAAGGTGGAGCGTCCACTGACCCAGGCAGTTATAGGCCCGTCAGCCTAACTAGCCTGATCTGCAAGGCCATGGAATGATTTATCACGGACCTTACAAACAATGAGATTGGTAACCTCCAAACGCACGGTCCCACACAGTTTGGCTTTGTCAAAGGGAGGTCATGCCTCTTAAATTTGGTCGCCTTTTTCAAAACAGTCACCAAAGCAATGGATGAGGCGACGACAGTGCACACCACCTACCCTGATCTAGCCAAAGCCTTCGACACTATTACCCACTTGGGCATAATAGATAAACTCTCCCAGCTAGGCATCAACGCATATGTTACCATATGGGTAGCTAACTGGCTGGCTGACAGAACCCTCTCAGTCAAAATAGGGGAAGCCACCTCTAGTAGTAGACCCGTAACAAGTGGCGTACCCCAAGGATCAGTCTTGGGGCCTCTACTTTTTCAGATATACTTTTCTGAGGGGCAAGCCCAAACCAGTGGTCTGTGGCTGACCAGGTATGCAGATGACTGCAACCTGGGCACTGTCATAAATTCCCCTAGTGATGTGAACATCCTCCAAGAGGGCCTTAACAAACTAATGACTGGTGCCAGAAGCATGGCTTCAAACTGAATGCCAAGAAATGCTTCATTATCTGCTTTGAGGAAAATGGTCTCCCCACTAATTATCACATTAATAACAATGTACTATGCACTTGGTCAGTTGGGAGGAATTTGAGCATCCAGTTTGATAGCAACCTGACTTGTGATCACCATGTTGCCTCCGTTGTACGGAAGATTTTCTACATGGCCCACCTCATAAGTAAGGGTATTTCATCCAGGAACAAGGAGGTCATAACATCCCTGTACTCCTCCCTTGTCAGACCCGTTGGAGTACAATGCCCCCTTTGGCAAATACCTTGCCAAGCACATGCAGCAGTTGGAGACCACACAGAGGTTCCTGACCAGGAAAGTCCGGGGTCTCAAACATTTATCCTGTACAGATAGGCTAAAAGCCTTGTCCCTGCACTCAGTCTCATACAGCCTGCTCAGAGGTGACCTCTGTCTGGCATACAAGGCCTTCTCAGACTCTACCTTGATGGAGTTGCTGCATGTCCGCAAGTCAAACTCCACTCGCGCAACCCGCTCGCAACATATCAACCCAGTCTGTGACATTAATAGAACTTGTTGGCGGGATAGATTTGTGTCCCAATGACTCCCCTATTTGTAGAATAGACTCCTTGTCCATGTCAAGCAGAGTACCTCACTAGCCCTCTTTAAGAGGAACCTTGACAACTTGATAGGAAACTGAAAATATACCTCTGGGATCTCACCTGTGTCCCTGCTGGACAGGGAAAATGAGTGCTGACCTTGTGGGAACATAGGTGAAATTCTTGGCTAGACTTATAAGGGCCTCTGGGGCCAATAGCCTAGTATCATCCTATGAACCTAAATACAAAAAGACTACCATTTTTTTTATACTTATATTTTCCAAGCCTGTTTGGCTAAAAGAAAACCTTGTCTGTAGCTCAAACCAGGGATAATAATTGACATAGTCACCTCTCTAAAACATGGGAAATTACCTTAATTCTACTTATAACATGATTAGTACCCTTGTGATCTTGAGATATTGGGGTGAGGAATGTAACATCATATAAATTAACTTACATTTTTCTAGCCTTTTGCACTCTTAGTATGAAGCCTGGATACCTTGAAACTAATTAGAAGTACCTTGTTGCCTTGGTATCTTTAACATATGCAGCAGTCACTGATAATGCTACTCCACCTCACATTTAAAATATCCTTGACTGCACACAATGAAAAACTGCTTTATAATATAAAATTTTAATACCAATTATTTTATTTATTTTTTTATTTTATTTTCTCTTCACCTTGCCTTCATGCCATTTTTTCCCTTTCAGTCAGGTTTGTGTCTCCCTGGTCTACCTGCTCACTTCCTTACCTTAGAATTAGAAAGAAGGAAGGCTGTTTAACTTTCGTTAAATGTTATTCTAAACATTTTTCACATGAAGTGGGGTATATGCTTTATAGCTGGTCAGCCAGTTTAACACAGTTGACAAAATTTCATTTTTTTCCAAACATGTCTTGCAAAGCAGCATTACACATGTCTGTCCCTGTATCTAATGGGGTTGATGCTTTACAGTTTCACATTTGTTCAGAAATTTCATGGTGTTGCTAGTCTTCCTTATCCTCCTCATCTCCCAGCACCGGTCTCTGAAGTCAAAGATGACCCTTTGTTCTACAAGTCAGCTCCTGTACATTTTTTCTTTTGCTCAAGCATTTTTCATTGGAGCAAAGGACAAGGATTCCCTGAAAGTCACACTGTGGTGGTTGTTAGAAGAATGAGAACCAGTGTCCCCTTCTGTTTGCTGGCTCACCCTTTGTTGGCTCAACTTTTTTTATAGCCTGTTATGCATCCAAAAATGTCTTTGATACTCCAGAAAGAAATATTCTGAATAAAGCTGGGTGGTTGAATCTCGCACCTGCTTCCCAACGTTCCCTTCTATCTTCTGTAGATTGAATAATCATTTCCACAGACACTCAGTTGTCCCCAGTTTTTAGTACTTCTGCCACAGTTTTGTCTGGAGCAGTTCTTTCTGGTTGGTATAGCTGCATGTTTAATAATATAGGTCTTGGCTGCTTTCTCAGGGCCATATTGTAGCATGCACACAATGTCCCCTCTCAGTTGACAAATCTTGCTGCAGAATAGCAGTCCAGTTGCTTATCTGTATTAGCATAAAAAGTAATGCAGTGTTTTCCTTCCAGTTTCTCTGGTACAGCAGAAAATCTCACTTTTTCACTGTGCTCCGTCTTCTGACACCTCTTTTTTGTAACCGCTGCTCTTGTGATGCCTCATGCTCAGCAAAGCTGTTTTTCATTGCAGCCTCTGATTTTTGCAGTTTTATCAGTTTCAGAATAACCAGTTAAAGCTGCTTCTGCTTTTTTCCAGCCTTTTATTTTACACACTATATTTTTAGTATTTTCACTTATTTAAACTCCTCTGAGTGCATTTGATTTTTTTCCTGTGAATTACTGGAAGCCATCTCTTGTAACAAAGCTGAAACAGGAACTGCTTTTTTTCTGAAGAGCTACAAGATTAGTCTTGCCCAGAGTTATTTTTTTCTTCTCATTTTCTGGTTGATTTTCTCAGTATGTATTCTTTGTCGGCACTCAGGCTGTGTAGTTACTAGTTGGTTAACTGAGTGTTATCCAGATTGATAAATTGCACTTGTTTGTCTTAATTTGTTTTCACACTGGGAGAGCTCTAATCAAACTGCTAATCAGTGTGCAGCCATCTTGGGCATCTAATTTGCTATTGTATCTGTAGCCCATCTGTCTTGGCCAGTGTGTGGTTCCTCTTACTCCTGTTTGCTTTGTGTGAGGGAAGAAAGCTCTGAATTTTGAGGCCTGTACTTCTGCTTTTATGCCAGCATTCCCACATACTCCCTTGGACAGATGGTGCACATGGAAGACCTCCAAAAGCTTTTGAATACTGACTGGATGTCCAATCCTTGGCAGGATACTATTTAAACTCTCTTTTGGTAAGTTTATTAGCCAACTGTACTTTCTTACAGCCTGTATTTCAGATTTCAAATAATTCCTGGTTTTACAATATTTTCTTTTGTGTAGCACTTGTTTGTACTATCTGTTAACTGTTAAATCTGAAGTAGTTACTTCATTTGTTCTGCAACCTGTGGGTCTCGGATCCGACCGGCAGCTTTCCAAGATCCGAGCTCCTAGCTCCTCCCCTCTACCCATAATCCTCTGTCACCACCACACTACCTCAGATCGTTTTTGCCGCGGCTTGATCACAAGCAACTTGAGAAGAGCTCCTGAGCTTTAGTAACAGGGAAGTGATTTTTTTCTTAAATTTCTACAATTTAAAAGTGTATGTGTTGAGAGAGTGTTTCTCTGCCCTTTTTTATTTTCGGGATTGGCGCTTTGGTTTAGTTAACCCTCCCCTAGGTGTTTGGGCGTGTGAGTGCGTGTGTTGGAAAAATGGCCGAAGGCCATAAGGCTTTTTTTTCTAAGTGCACTGGGTGTGGCCATAAGCTTTCCCCAGCTGATGGCCACACTCAGTGCGTTATATGCCTGGGGGTTGCCCATTTGTCTTCAGACTGCCAGGTTTGCACAGCCTTCAACCCCCGGGCTGTGAGGGACAGGAGGAACAGGCTTATTCTGGCGGGATTGCTTCCCCCGGAGGAGGCCTCTTCCTCCTCTCCCTCTAAGGTGCAGGCTGCCCAGGTAGCTTCGGCACCCTTGATTCCCTCGACTCAGGCTGGGACTCCACCCCCCACTGTTGCCTTGAGTACGAGGGAAGTTCAGTCTTCTCCTTCTAGGGAAAAGCACAGGGAGAAACACCGACATAAGAGGTGAGCCGAGCCTCATCTCTCGGCTCCGCCATCGAAGACTGCTAAATCACCCCCGAGGGTGTCCGGATCTTCTCCTTCTCAGCTCCGATCCCCTTCCTTCTCGCCGGAGCCGGAGGAGGAGCTCTGATCACCCTCGAGGTCGTCGAGGCGGCCTTCCAGGCCCGCCTCGACCTCCTCCAGATCTACTAGGTCTCTCTCCGACGCCGATATGGACAAGATGATGCGTCGGTTTCTGCAGACCCAAATGCAGATGGGGATGCTCTTGCCTCCCCACAGGGGGGGAGTGCAGCTTCAATATTTGCCCCAATTTCTCCTTCAACGCGGATCTGGGTTTTGGAGTCTTCGGATCCAGGCCCTTTTGGTGCCAGGGTTTTGTCGGCGCCGTTGGCCCAAGCCTTCTCAACGCCGACCATACCCTTGAGTATCTCGGATCCGAGTTCTCGGGGCCGTGGGCCGGGCGTCGGATCCGTGGGAGCGGGTGCTTCTTCGGCGCTTCCTATGTCAGAGAGCACCTCCCTCTCCGATCCGACTGCTTCGGCCCTGATCCCTATCTCGGAGCCGAGGAGACTGCTCTCGGGGCCGGAAGAGAGTAGTTCTCCCTTGGCGTTCGAGGTAGTGGAGAGGGTACTGTCGAGATCTTCCAGGTCCCTGACCCGGGCTTTGGATCCTTCTGCTCCCTCACTGCATACGGGTCTACCTTCCATCGGGACAGCCTGCTCAGACCCTCCAGTTGGTTCCCTCGGAGGAACAAGAGGCTGTTGACGAGCCCTCTTCTGATAGTCCCACAGAGGAGGTGCCTCGTAAACGGATGTGTAAAAGGAGGCACATGGACTCCCCCGAGTCCGTCACCACAGATATGGACTTAGAGGAAAGGAAAGGTTCCCCAAGGTCACCCCCCGAGGATGTCTCCTTTGGAGACATCATGGAAATGTTGCATATTGGGGGGGGGGGGGGTCTGCCCAAAAACCTTCCTTGGATGAGTCTGTATTTCTGGAGGCGTTTGAAGCGGGCCCATCTACCTCCTGGGTGTCCTCACCTGCAGATCCCCTGGTAGATCTCCTGACTACCAGGGCTTGGAAGGAGCCCGACACCGTGGAGCCTATCCCACGCCGGCTGGATAAAGTCCTTAGCCCCCCCCTTCAGATAGGCAGGCTTGGGGTAAAGGGTTTCCAGTTGATGTCATGTTGGTGGTTGCTGCCACTAAGAGAGAACTCTCCCAGGAAAGCTCCACGGTCCACACGCCGGACAAGGAGTCCCAGGCGCTGGACCATATAGGGAAGCGGACCTTTGCTTCAGCAACCTTCTCTGTGAGGGCGCTGAATTATATGGCGCATGTCATCAGGCTGCAACGGGATTTGATTAAGGAATACACTGAAGCTCCACCAGAGTCCATGTCGGTCGAGGACAAGACCGTGTTCTCGACTCGTATGGCCACTCAAGTCCATCTCAAATACGTCCATGTGGCTACTGTCTTATGCTACGGAGGGAGCCGCAAGGGCCAGCGGGGCAGGTGTTGTCTTGCGACGCCACGTAAGAATAAACACATATTAAAAGGACTGCTTAAGGCTCCCTTTTTTGAGGCGATTTCACCTGAGACTGCAACTTCCAAGTCAGACAAGTCACAAAAATGTTAGACTCCTAAGTTTTCCTTGGAACTGAAACAAAAGGCTGCTAGACTGCTCCAACAGAAAATTTGGAGCAGTCATTTCTGGATCCAAGAGTTCATCTGAGCAGCTTGAACCCTCTGCTCCGACCTCTTCATCTTCCACTGAGTTTAAATATTGGGGCTGTTCTCCCTCCTTGGAACCAATACCTTCTGGGCTCCCATTTCCTTTTTTGACTAAATCCAGATCTCCAACCCTGTCTACTTGGTCTATCAGGAGTTTGTCTGATGGTGATGCGGATAGGGTAGTGCAGAGGCTCTTTAAGACACCGGCCTTAGCTAAGGAATTACTGGATCCGAGCCCAAAGGAATCGGAACTGGCCAAGTCCTCCTCATCGGCACCTGCTCCTTCGATCAGTCCCCTGGTTTCAGAGCCAGAAGATTCAGATGTCCAACTGGTGTCTGATCGTAGAACTATAGGTTCCTTGGATCTGACGTCTGCCCAGAGTGTTTCTGCTCCTTCTGAGCAGGAGACCTCTAGGAGCTCACACTCCCCGGTGGAACCATCAAAGCGGGTTTGGATCTCTCTGAATATGAACCTGCCTCTGGGGGCTTTGGCATGGGTGAGTTTGGATCTTACCTCTACTTCGGAGCTTCTGTCTCCTGCACCGGAGATTCCTTTGGCCATGACAACTTTTTTGTCAGATCCGGGGTGTTCTTCAGAGCAGGGAACAGAGTGCCTTTGAGGTTATGAGGAGGATATTGACTACAGAGGTTATGATGAGGGTAATGATTACATCCCAATCTCATTCATCCCATATCTTACTTCCAGTTCTGGGCCTGTGACTTAACCTTCTCAAGTACCCTCTCCACAGGACTGCATAGACCCTAGGCCTCAGGACATCCAGCAAGGCCCCCCCCCCTTCAGAAACTTCCCCAGACTACCCCACTGACGAAGTCCCTCTGAAGAGGACTTGCAAGAGAAAGCATCTTTACTCCCCAGAAGAGTCAATTACATCTGATACTGACCTCGATGATGCAGAAGGGTCCCCACGGTTGCCTCCTGAAGAGGTCTCCTTTGGCAACATCCTGGAAATCTTTAAGCAGAGAAGTGACTGGCAGTCCACATCCCCTTCAGGTGAGGAGTCTGTATACCTGAAGAAGACTTTCGAGTCTCGCACTTCCACCTCTTGGATGACCCCTCCTTCTGATGAGCTTATTGATTTAATCTGTCAGAAAGCTTGAAAGACCCCAGACTCCATAGAACTGATTCCTAGGAAGCCAAACAAATATATTGCTCCCCCTAAGGACATGTCTTTCCTAACTAAAGGTGTAGCAGTTGATGCCATAGTTGTGGTGGTGGCCACTAAAAAGGAACTATGAGACCAGTCCTCTATTCATCCTCTGAATAAAGAATCTAGAACAGTAGATAGGTATGGAAAGCAAATTTTTTTGTCAGCTACCTTTGCTGTACAGTCGCTGAACTACATGACCTATTTTGCTAGATTACAGAGGGACCTGTTAAAAGAACTGCCAGACTCCCTTCAAAGAGCTGTAGCTGAAGCGGCGGCAGGTAGTCATCACTCAGCTTGTCACCCTCAGTTCAGTTGTAAACTGATCCATGAGACTTGTATCATATGTAGCAGATCGAATGAGTAGGGCAGTGGGTTCAGGTGTCTCTCTTAGGAGACGGGCCTGGATGTGATTTTGTGGAGCCCTTCAAGTCTTCCTTCACTAGTGCCCCTTTTGACAGCTCCTCTCTTTTTGAGCCTAAGGTAAAAGCAACTCTCACCAGGTGTGAACGGGAAGGCAAGACCTTATCTGCCATTGGAGTACATTTTTCCACACCTTCTAGATCCTTTCCCAAAAGTCAGAGACGTAGTGGGGAGATGTGGTTAAGAAAATCTAAGGTCTTTCCAAGACACACAAGGTGAAAGTTACCCTAGAGGCATGTAGAATTAGGGTTCCAGAGAATCTTCCTTTGGTAGACCCTTTCTGCGCTCCTGAAGGGGTGCCCAATCGCTCACCTCTGGAGGCAGTATGGGGATGACTGTCTCTGCACCTTCACACCTGGCAAAAGATAAAATAACAGGTGCAGGGCATAATATCCAGAGGTTATATTATTCCCTTCTCCTTCCTCACCCCTGTAAACAAATCCGTTCCAGACATTCTATCCAGTCAGAAAGAACAAGCAACCTTAGAAATTAAGAAGTTGCTAACAAAAAGTCATCCAAGAAGTCCCTGCAGACTAGAGAGGATTCAGTACTTACTCAAGGTTCTTTTTAGTTGCAAAGAAAACCGGGAACTGGAGACCCACTTTGGATCTCAGCAATCTGAACAAATTTGTAAAAAAAGACCAAGTTCCGGATAGTGGCACTGCAGCTGATACTTCATTCTTAGAAAAAAGTTAGATGTGCTCTATATACCTTCAGGATGCGTACTACCATATACAAATGGAAATGCAATCCAGAAGGCACTTGTGCTTCTGGGTAGGAGCCAGTTGCTTCCAGTTTCGAGCTCTGCCCTTTGTCACACTACAGCCCCCAGTTTGTTCACCAGATGCATGGCAGTAGTGGCGGCTCACCTGAAACACCGGGTGTTTCCATATCTGGACGACTGGCTCATAACCGTCCCAACCAGGCATCTTCTGCTTCAAGCCAGGGACTATACCCTACAACTCTGTTCCTCCTTAGGAATTACAGTACATTACAAAAAATCTGCTCTAGAGCCATGTCAGAGCTTGGCATTCAGAGGAGCTGAGGTAAATACAACAACAATGATAGTCAACTCTGTCTTGTGAAAGTTTTGCCATCTTCAACATTACGTAAAAAAAGAGCTTCTGTTAAACTAGTTCTGCAAGTACTGGGCAAAATGGCAGCTTCAGTTCTCATTCCCCTAGCTTGTCTCCACATTTGAATTCTTCAGTGGTTAATTTCGACGCATTGGTCAATTCTAGAACTTCCAGTGACACAAGATCATGATGACCAATTCATGCAAAATGGATCTCCAGTGGTGGATTCACTCTCCTCTGGTATCTAGAATGTCATTTTATTCCCCCTCAGCCCCAAACCACTGTGACCACGGATGTTTCCCAGGTAGGGCGGGGGGGGGGGGTATTATCTGGGGAAGACAGTTTAAGATTTTTGGTATCAACACCATGCTCATTTGCACATAAATGTCCTGGAGGTGAAGGTGGTGCTTTTTGTGTTACAAGCATTTCAAGATGCTCTCCCTCTGGGACCGATAACAGTCCAATCGGACAACATGTCTGTGATCTGGTACATAAACAGGGGGGAACCAAATCTTTACCCTCCTTTGTCAAAAAGCCTGAGGGTCTGGCAATGGGCAACATCTTCCAACCGGTTTCTGACAGCAATGCACATTCTGGAGAAATCCAACGTAATTGCAGACAAATTGAGCAGAGCCATATTATGGCCTCATGAGTGGTCTCTCAAGCAAAAAGTTGCGGAGGAGATCTTCCGAAAGTGGGGCAAGCCTTGCTGCGACCTCTGTTTTGCCCACCAATAGCAAATGTCGCAACTACTTTACCCTGATTCCCCCCCCCCCTTTGGGGAGACACCAAGGGATGCACTTGTTCACGATTGGCCCCCAGGAGTTCTTTATGCTTTTCCACCAATTCCTGTAATCCCCAAATTTCTGCCGAAAGCAAGTTTTTTGAAGACTACAGTAATCCTAATTACCCCTTATTAGCCTTGACAGATTTGGTTCCCCTTTCTCCAACCTCATGTTCAGAATGAACCTTGGATTCTGGATCCTGTTCCAGGCCTTCTGACCCATCCGTCAAGGATGGCTCATTCCAGTTTTAACAGTCTCAAACTAACAGCTTGGCTGCTCCAGTTCCTCTAATTGCCAAGTTTCTTTTCCTTTCATTTCCAGTCAGACATATTTTGTCGTCTTTCCATAAGTCAACTACACGCAAACTGTACAAAGGTAAATGGAAGAAGTTTGTTTCATGGGCCCAACAATAACTAGATGGACCCTTTTACTTTGCCTATACATTCTTTTCTAAAATTTTTGGCTAAGCTTTTTAGTGATGGTGCTGCTGGAGCCAGTATTAGAGTTCAGCTTGCACAATTTCAGATTTTTATGTAGGAGAAAATGGATGTGGTATCATGTCAAGCAGACTTTGTAAAGCATTCTTGAAGGGAACTACAATGCTAAGACCCCCATACAAAAACTCATCCCCTGCCTTGGGATCTGAATTTCATATTGTCAGACATTATCTATCCTCCCTTTGAGCCATCTGCTACCTGTGACTTGAAGTATCTGTCTTGAAAAATGTTCCTCTTAGTGGCAATTACCTCACCAAGAGGAATTTCAGAATTACAAGCTTTATCCACTCAGCCACCATACCTAGTATTTCATGAGAGGGTTTCTTTATGCACCAACCCCTCATTCCTACCCAAAGTTGTCTGAAAGTAGCCTCAGTCTGTTGAATTACTGGTATTCTTCCCAAATTTCCAAAATAAAATTGAATATTCATGATGTCTACTGGATGTTCATAGACAATTACATTTCTATCTACACAGAACTGCAGAAATCAGACAATCGGATCAGCTACTTGTTTCCTACTCTGTTAGGGAAGGCCTGCCAGTATCCAAAGTTACCTTATCCAAATGGCTTTCAGAATGTATTTCTTTCAGTTATAGTTCTAACAAAACAACTCTCACTAACCCTGTTTAAGCTCATTCCACTAGGGCGATAGCTATTTCTGCAGCTTTTCAAGATAGGCTGCCTTTGGATACCTTTATCACTCATTACAAAGTAGATGTGGCCTCCAGGAGTAGAGCATCTTTTGGTTCTATGGAATATTCTCCCATGAGTCACCCAGGAATCAGATCTCTTGGGATGCGGTCCCGTCAGTGAGAAAAAAGGCAAGATTGACAACATAACATGAAGTTGTGTACTTGCCATAATGTTCCATGTGTGTTGTCTGTCTTGACCTTTATTTTCACAACCCATCCTCTGTAATACCCCCTATCTACTCCTGGAAGACTGATTAGCACTAATTGGATATTATAGGACTCTATTGCCTCAGAAACTTCTTTTTATGTTAAGCTATGAAAAGCTTTACCTCTTGAATGAGATATCAGGGGCAAACAAGATCTGAGGGAATTGCATTAATGTAGAATACCGATGTGCTTTGCTGAAGACCTCGAGCTTTTGTAAAAGGCTGAAATGGATCCAATGGATTGGATCAGTGAGAATAAAAGTCAATTTGTGGGAGCCATCTTCTAACTGTTTTTGAAAATTGCCCTTCTTGAGAAGCCTTGTACGCAATCACCCTATTCATTATTTCATACTGTTTTTTGCAGTTTAATCAGTTCATCTGAATAGTTAAAGCTGGAAACCATTTCTTCAACCAAACCTGAAGCTTGAATTGTTTTTGCTGTAAGCTGAAGGATCCTTCTCAGTCAGTGTTTGTTTATTCATTCATTTAACATTTTACTGGGAAAATCTGACTTGGAACGAGCCAATTTTCCGCAGATGCTGGGGAAGAAACTCTCCAATCGCATGTCTTTGTAACATGGGAGGAAAGGGGAGCACCCAGAGAAAACCCACAGAATCGCAGGGAGGACATGCAGACTTAACACAGAAGGAACACCAGCCGAGAATTGAACTGGAGAACCTCTTGCTGTGAGGTGACAATGCAACCGTTGCACCACTGTGCTGTCCGTTTTCTCAACTTCTCTAGTTTATTTTCTTTCAGGTTTTCAGATTTCTTCTCTTTTGGCATCCAGGCAGTGTACTTACTAGCCAGTAACTGAATTCTACCCAAATAAATTTCAGTGGCATTCCTGATTTCTGTGAATGTTTGTCAGAAAAAAAAAATTGGAGGAACTTGAGAAGCCAGTCCACCATGAGGAGGAATAGTGGTAGACCATAGATGATTGTCCATTATCTAGCCTGTCTGGGCCCCAAGGGTGCTAAAAGCATGGAGGTGAATTTGCAGTCTCCAATTCATGTTATAACTTCAGCTGTCGGCACACTATAAGCCAAAAATTGTGATTGTGACTTGTCTGACACCATTTCCCAGGGAACAAATTCAAATGCCCACTTTGTTTTCCTGATTGAGGGAAGGCAAAAACATCATGTTTTGCTGTTGACAGAGAAGAATATCATCTCTGTTTGAAAGGACATCTGCAAACAGAGTGGGGCTTAAGGAGGCTTGCCAGCAAGTTCTGAAATTGCAGGCAGCCAGCCAGACCATTTTGAAAACACAGATATCTCCCATTTCAAAAGCCTTACCTTATGGCATACCATCACTTCCCTCCCACCTAGCCTCCCACCCAGGTCTGTTTGAAGTTAGCCCAGTAATTTTTTTTAGTTTATTCTGAACCTATCATACCTGCCCAGCTGTCTGCCCACTGCCTCATTGAAATACAGTTGTGATGAACAAATTTCCTTTCCCAAGAATGTTTTCATCCCTACAGCAGTGATCCCTTTGCTTCCACATAAAACCCTGATGTGGCAGTTCCTTCCCTTCTCTAGTGTTTCTATCCCAGTCTGCTTCCTCAAGCACACTGTGTTGTGGCTGAAAGAAATCTCATGAAATTTAAGTATTTCTCTCTCACCCATTCATCATTTTGCCTATTACATCTGAAAGTTTCTTGCTAAAGAAAAACACATATAGCAAGTTTTCTGTAGTTTTCCTGTTATTTAAACCAAGTGGCATCATGCAGCTGTTTGGGCTCTAAAGATTCACAACTGTGCTGTCGGTTACAGCTAGGAAGTAATGTATAATTTAAATATCTGAGAGTATGTGCAAAACAAAGCAATTGTTGTAGAAAGTTGAAGGAGCAGGTTACTGAGCTAGTGTTGAGTAGTACACAAAAGCATTTGATTGTTATAAAAAGCTTTGTGTGAAATAAGACTGTTCACTTGTTGCTAAATTACTGTTACTATGCAAAGGTATTTGTGAGGACCAAGTATGCATCCCAAATAGTACACGTTATTGGGCACATGTCTAGGATACTTAATCTTTGCATGCTCAGGCTCATAACATTTATTGAGAAACTGCTGTAAAAAATATCCAAGAATAGAAATAAGCAGTTTTGCTGGCAGGACCAGCCATGGTGATCTTTTTGATGCACATTGCTATTTACAGTTAATTAGCTCTGGTTTTCTAAGTTTGGAAGTAAGATACTCTAGCTAAGAGAAGGGTGGTGGAAGAGTGCTCAATTCAGAATGTGAAACTCAGAATTATGTTGTCAAAAAGGTTCTGTTATCTCGGCAATTTGCTTATTGCTCACAAAGCTTTTTTATAAAATGTTAACACACAAACGTAGGAGAAAAAAAATGCTCATTTCCAAAAGCATGTCTTCTAGAGTCAAAGTAATCTTTATTCCTCCTTTACTTGTGTCCCATAAAATCATTATTGAATACAATTCCTCTCTTGGCATATATTTGTCTAAGCAAATTGGTCATCTTGAAAGACCTCAAAATTTCCTAATTAAAAAGTTTAGTCCTCTAAAATATTAGTTATTGTGACAGGCTGACAAGCTTTCTCACACTACTCAGTTTCTTGTAGACTTCTTTGTGGGGATCTGGATCTAGCCCCTCGAGCCATGAAAGCTCTGACCATCCTTGACCCTCCTATTCCTTTGGAGAACAAGTGGTTGCTTAAATATCTGGGTGAGAGAGAGAAATGTTCATCAACAGATAAATAAGATGCATGTGTGATGGATTCGTATCCCAATGTGTCCCCAACCTCTGGAACAAACTTCTGTTACACGTCAAGCAGTGTAGCACCCTTGCCTTTCAGGGTAAACATAGATAATTAGATGTGCAGACTCATTTTTCCCCCTGGTCTTATATTGTCCTCCTTGAGGCTGAGGGAACTTTCAAATATGGGTTATTGATTAAGCTTGTAATGGTCTGCAGCCTGATTGCCTGTTACTTGCATATGAGAGCCACAGCAAACCCATCAGTGATATTTACTGAATATTCTTAAATTTAGCAATAGTCTCAGTATTTATATTTCAAGTGAATGAAAGTTATCTGACAGGAGACTGTGGCATTATCTCATCTGTTAGCTTAGTGCATTATGAGTATGCAGTTTTCTTGAAAGAAGAGATTCAGTCAGCATGACTGCCCCCATAAGAGCATGCACGGTTAGAACAAAAATAAGACATAATTAGTTATTGGGCTGCTGGAGGGTTTGGGCTATCTAGAACCTCAAGAAGAAGCTTTTTTTTCAGTTTCTGCCTGTAATGGACCTTTAGAAAGGTGGCAGAGGAGGTATTTTGTTAAAACGGTTCTTTCATATTAGGACTGTTCACTCCACGACGTAACATCTCAGTAAGAAAACCAGGAGATATAACCACTACAGGGCCTTGAAATTTTTTAACCACATCTGTTTTTGTAACACTCTGGCCAGGGATATTGCATTTCCAGCAGGTTCATGAGTGAATTCAAGAAAGTTGTCCATTCTTAGAAATGACGACTGCATACACTTCTGCATCCTTTAACATCCCCCTGTGTATCTCTCACTTCTTCCTTCATTGCAACTTATTTCTCTGACCATTTTATTATGTCTATATTAAGTAATAAACTGTTAAAATAAAAGTACCGCTGCACTGAAAAAGCTTACCTCTGTTATATGATGATTTACTTTAGCCTTCCAAATTTAACATGTATCATCTTTAGATGTTCAAAAACTGCTTAGGTGCATGAACTCTGTTCTTGATTTGGTGTAGGTCTTGCACTGTGCTTCTGCTAGCTTATGTATTTGTCCTTGCAACACTGTGCGTCCTATGTTATGCATTGTTACTGTTTGCTTTATTATTCTAATTGTCCATTCTTTTTCGCACTAAGTTTCTTTATTCATGGGAGTTATTCTCCCTGAATCCCACTGACAGTGGGCTGCAACCAAGATGAACACCTTGGTCAGCAAAACACCAACAAAATGTTGCGTTGAAAACAGCATTGTAGATTTTCTTACTGTATTGCACGTTAATTTTTTAAATGTTGCTTTTAAGTCCAGAAATGTTATTTTGATAAGTTTACAGCAGCCCTTTTATCAAGACCTAGTGAAATATTTTGTTTACTTACCACTGAAGAACATCACAACTGGGGCACTGAGGCTTTAACTACAGGACATATGCCTGCTACTGCCCAGTGTCTTCTGCTTATTTTGTGTTTAGTAGCAACATAAATTTCCATATATTGCAAGACCCCGGTGTCTTTTAAAAGCATCTGCATAAATTATAGTTGTTACATTGCCTTTAAGTGATTTTGGTTAACTGTGAACTATGATTGTTGCCATACAAGCATGGCTTTCATCTCTAATGTCAGTGAAAAGTGCTTTGCAGGCACGTTCTTTACCAATGTTAATATACAGTACAAACTAATAAATTGCTTTTACTGTCCATAGACTGTTTCCTACTGATATCTTGCAGTACTGTTGCAGTAAGCTGTGTATTCCCCTCCCAGACTTTAAAAACATTTTTGGATAAAAACTCTGCTCATAATTTAGCTCATGGAATGCAGATCTGTTCATTAGTTCATCTGTTTACATGTTTTTTTCTAAGCAAAGTAGAGCAGTTATGTCAATTATATATTGTATTAGTTTACCTAGTTAAAAGGCAACATTTGATGTTGTCCTTTTCATTCTTCCTCACTACTAGGTCATGGATCCGAACCTCAGATCTGACTCTGCCACATTCTACTAGAGCCAAGCCTTGTGCTCCTCCCTTTACCCATCATCCCTTTGTGCATTCCCAAGTCCTCCGATCTGGTTTGCTGCCATCAAAGACAGATGGAAAATCCAGCCTCTTGTGTTGATATCCTTTAGTAGTGTTTTTACTTTCACCTTCAGTATTATTTCTTTTGTTTATTTCTAATAAAGTTAATTAGTTTTATATAGTGTAGCTTCTCCCTTTAGGCCTAGTTTCTAAACTGTGTGTATGTTCTTTCTAGTGTGTGTTAGGTGGAGAGTAGCTAGAGTTTAAAGTTAAGATTTAGAGTTACGTTTTTACAGTTTAGAGTTTAAAAATTTAAAGTTTTAGATCGTGTGGATTTAAAAAAAGGTAATCGTATTCTTTTTTTGGCTATGTTTCTCTCTGGCAACAGGGACTAGAGTTTAGTTACGTTTACTCTGTCTGCCTCAAAGTGCGCGGGTTTCTGTTTTTTGTTCATTAGAACAAATTCTTGCGTGTGTTTTGCTTCAGTTGCTCGCTATGTTAGATAAACCAGACAAACTTACCAGGTTCAAGGAAGTACACTTCTTGTGGGCATAAGATTCCCAATTTGGATGCCCACAAGAAATGCATATACTGCTTGGGCGCTGGCCATTTGGATAGGCCCTATGTTATCTGCGCTACCTTCAATCTGAGAGCTCTCTCAGATCGGAGGAATAAATTGATTTTGAGAGGTTTGTCATTTGCTGCACTCAAACCTCCCCCTCTACTCTGACCTAGGAGCCTAAAAAGAGGCATCACAAGTCTCCTTCCTCTTCCTTGTTGCCATTGGCTAAACAAAACAAAGGCTCAGATCCTACTGCCTTGGATTCTTCACCTGCTCTGACACTCTCTGATCTTACCCTATGCTCTGATCAGAGAACTCCGGCTCCAACAGTTCTCCTATCCAGGTTTCCCTCCTTCAGACTCAAAGATTTTGGATCCAATAGTTAGAGGTCTTTCTCTAGGTGTTGTCATTAAGGCAGTGTCCCTCATCTTGCCAGCAAAAATCCTGGTCACTCCTACGAAACCTTTCAGACTACCCTCTTCCATCTCGTCCAGGTCTTCCAGGGCCTTTTCTGAATTAGATATGGACAGAATGATGCGGAAATTTCTTCTAGCTCAAATCCAGATGGGGGTTATTCCAGCTTTGTCCTGTACCAGATCTGTGAGCTCTTCTACCAGAAAGCATCGGTCTCCTTCTGCATGCTGACCCTCCACTTCGGAGCCTAAAGATCCTAGATCTCAGAGAGGTACATCATCTGATCCAAAGAAGCGTCTTCCTTTGGATCCAGCAGTGACCCTATCCAGCTCTGTTCCCTTGTCTTCAGATCAGAATGAGTCTCTGGTCCAAGAGGTCTGTGCCTGGTCCGAGGGGCAGGGTTAGACTCCTATTTTCTTAGAGCTGTCCTTTCCTCTGGGTGCCTCTGCCCTAGATAGCTCAGGACTGATTCTCTCTGGTCGGCACAGATCCGGGGTTGACTATGGCTGTCCTTCCTCGACTGCCTCGGCTCTGGGGAGGGAAGTTTCTTCGGGTTTGTCTGCTTTCTGGGTCCTACAAAGGGTTTTCTGTGCAGCTAGGGAAACCATCCTCTTGCATCTTAGCTCCTACCCCACACCCATCATCTGCTATGAGGTCGGTCCCATAATTTCTGACCTGTTGGGTCAATCAGTTTCAGAAGGTTTCCATTCATGTCCCCCCCCTCTTCCAATACCTTCCCAGATCATCCCACTGAGGAGGTCCCTCAGAAAAGGATGTGTAAAAGGAGAGACAGACTTCCCCCGTGGAGTCTCTCACAGTGGGTGCAGATTTCAAGGAAGGTGAAGGATCCACCAGATCACCACCCGACGAGGTTTCCTTCTGGGAAATGATGGAAATCCTTAAGCAAAGAGGTGGTTGGTCTTCCCAGAATCCCTCACCTGAGGAGACTGTGTTTTTAGAGGCTTTCGGGGCTGGCCCATCTACATCCTGGTTGGACCCCCCCCCCCCACTCCGTTGGATGAGCTTCTCGACCTTGTCTACCACCAGGCCTGGAGGGAGCCAGACACTGTTGAATCTATTTCCAAGCATCTGGGTAAAATCCTATCCCCTCTAGCTCATCGACAATATTGGAGTATAAGGGAATTGTAGTGGATACCATGATTGTGGCAGCAGCTATGAAAAAGGAGCTCTCACAGCAGACCTCCACTGTCCATCCTCCAAACAAGGAGTCCAGAGCGATGGACAGATTCAGGAACTGTTTTTATGCCTATGTTAGTTTTGCTCTGAGGTTGTTGAATTTTTATTGCCCACTTCACCCATTTACAGAGCGATGTGATTAAAGAACTTTAAAGTTCTCTCGCCGAGTCCATGTTGGCAGAGGATCTTAAAAAGTTTTTCTGCAACTTTATTTTCCATGTGGCGGAAGGCACCTCTTAAACAGCCATCTCAGGCATAGCCATATGGCGCCATGCCTGGATGAGGCTCTGTAATTTCGAGGAACCCTTTAAAAACTACTTTTGTTAATGGTCCTTTTGATAGTTCTTACTTATTTGGTCCACCAGTCAAGGAAACGCTTACCCACAGCGAGCTGGAGGGAAAGACCTTGTCTGCTGTTGGAATCGAGATGTTCTTCGTGTTTCACTGTTGCAGTCATTACATTTGGGTAATCCTGCTGGCAGGTTGCCCTCAGTCGGCCTGAATTCCAAAGTCTTGGGTCCTGCGTCGGTTGCTGTCACACCCCTTCCCTGACGTCAGGTTGTCAGGGGTATAAAAGATGCAGCAGACGCCATTTTCTTCAGTTTTTCTTGCCCCAGATGTCAGGTGCCCCCAGAATGGGTAGGCTAGATATATATATAGAGCAGTTCCATCATTGCAAGCCTTTCAGAACTACCTCCAGTCCTTTTCTTCATATAAAAACTGAAGAAAATGGCATCTGCTGCATCTTTTATACCACTGACGACCTGATGTCATTGAAGGGGCGACAGCAACCGATGCAGGACCCAAGACTTTGGAATTCAGGCCGACTGAGGGCAACCTGCCAGCAGGATTACCCAAATGTAATGACTGCAACAGTGAATACACTCGAACATCTACATTTATGGTAAGTGTACACAACTGTACTTTTTTTACCCCTCAGCTTACCTTCTCCATGAACCAACAAGATGGGTAGCAAAATCAGGGCTTTATGAAGTAGTTTTCTGACCAACTGTAGCCGCGCTCCTGATGCAATGCCTTGGCTACCTTCTCTGGGGGGTAGTTGGGGGACGTTCTTCTTTGCACTCAGGAGCCTGGACAAATGTCATAAAAAAAAAGTGACTGGGCGCTAAACACCTTATCTAGATGATATTATATTACCTTTTCCCTTCTTGCATAATTAAGTAGAAAATTCCCCGAAGTGCCACCAGTCAGAGGGAGGTAGCAGCCCAAGAAGTCCAAAAGTTGCTTATGAAGAGGGTCATCCAAAAGGTCCCAACCGAACAGATAAGATTGGGAACTTACTCCTGCTTTTCAATTCAAGCACTGCCCTTTGGGGTCACCCCAGCCCCCAGGGTGTTCACCAAGTGCATGGCAGTGTTGGCAGCTCACTTGAGACTTGAGGGATTTCAGGTGTTTCCATACCTCGACAGTTGGCTCCTTACTGCCCCATCCAGGCATCAATTCCTTCAAGCGACAAATTATCTGCTGTGTATTTCCAGCTGTTTAGGTATTTCTATAAATTTTGCAAAATCAAAACTAGCTCCAGTGCAAAACGTAAAATTATTGGAAAGCAGTTGGATACCCTATGCACAGTGGCTTGCCTTCCAATGCACACGATCACTTCAAGAACTCAGATACAGGACATGCTATGTTATCCTTTTTCTCCTGCAAGACTCGTTTTACAGGTACTAGAATCTATGTCAGCAGCAATATTTCTAGTGCACTTGGCCATGTTCTTCATACAAATCTTTCAGTGAATGCTAGCAGTGCAATGGTCAGTCCTTTATCAACCTCTCTGGATTCCGAAACAACTCGCTGCAGTTTGCAAACATCATGTACTTTGGTGGATTCATTTCCAAGATCTACATTTAGGCAGACCTTTTTCTCTTCACCCACCCACAGCCACAGTGACCATGGACGCTTTCCAGCTAGGGTGAGGAGCATTACAAAGGGAAGTTGGTCCAAGACATGGGCTCTCCTGTAGAGACCAAGTTGCATATCAGCATCCTAGAGATGAGAGCAGTTCCATCATTGCAAGCCTTTCAGAACGACTTCCATAAAGGGATAGTTGCTATTCATATGGACAACATGTCAGCCGTCTGGTACATCAACCAGCAAAGAGGACCCATTGTGCAGGGGGGGAGGGTATGAGGGTCTGGGAATGTGCAGTCTCGGTCTCTTCAGACTACTTTCTAGTTGCAACTCGCATACTGGGGAAAAACAGTGCATTGGCAGGCCAACTCAGCAGGTCTATTATGATTCCTCATGCGTGGTCCCTCAGTCAGTAGCAGACAGGATATTCAGCCATGGGAGTCAGGCTTGCTGCAATCTTTTTGCCTCTCCACTCAAGTGCAAAACGTATTTCGCTCTGATTGCCCCTCAGGGGAAGTCACCAAGGGATGCTCTAGTTCATGGTTGGCCCCTGGGTGGTCTTTATGTTAATTCCAAGATGTCTTCAGAAGGCAAAAAGGTCGAAGAGCTCAGTCATCCTCATTACCCCCTTTTGTCCTCGCCAGATGTGGTTCCGCTTCCTGTGGTCTAATCTCAAGTATCCTCATTTTCTGGAGCTTGTGTCTCACCCGTCAGGACTGCAGCACCCCAATCTCCACACTTTCAAACTGACTGCATTGTTTCTCAATTCCATTGAAAGTCAGAATGTACAGGTTTGCTTCCCAAGTCCTTCATATCATGTTGGCATCTCGGACGTCCTCCACTAAGGTGTACAAAAGTGGAAACTATTTGCTATATGGACTGGCAAAGAAAACATTGATCTTTCTAAGCTTCTGTTGCAGATGTAGTACTCTTCCTCAGCCATCTTTTCAAATAGGAAGCTAGTTTTTCTTAGACCCCCCCCTCCCCCCACCCATAAAAGAACCATTGCCACCTTGGGACCTCACTGTGGTTCTCCACAGATTGACCCAGAAACCATTCAAACCAGTTGGTACCTTTGATTTAAAATTTCTCTCCTGAAAACTGTTTTGTTAGTGGCGATTACATTAGTAAAAAAAATCTTTGTTACAGGCATTGTCAGCAAAATCTTCTTGTGTCTTTTTCCACAAAGACGGAGCAATCCTTTTATGCCCAAGGTAGCCACCAAATTTAATCTCAGCCAGTCCAACTACCAGTATTCTTTCCCAGTTTTGCAAATAAAGGTGAATATATGCTATACCTTCTGGATGATCAGACAGTTACATTTTTTTTTATCTTCATGGAACAAAACATAGGAAGATCATCTTTTTGTATCAGTCTCCTTTAATCACATGGGACAGACAATTTCTAAGGTCACTTTGGCTAAGTGGATGACAGATTGTATTTCTATGATCTACCAAGAGAAAGGTTTAAAATTGCCTCGCCTACCTAGACCGCATTCAACCAGGTCCATCTCAACTTCAGCTGTGTTCTCTTCCAAATCTTCAATTGAAGACATTTGTGCAGCTGCTACATGGTCTGCAATACATACCTTTGTCACTCATTATAAATTGGACATTCTCTCCAGAAGCAGAGCCTCTTACGGTTCAACAGTGCTCCGACATATCCTTCCATGAAGGCCACCCAGGAGTTATGTAGCTAGGGGTTCTGACCCAGTAGTGAGGAAGAATGAAAAGGACAACATTGTATTTTAAAGTTATGTACTTACCATAACTTGGCCTTTGTGTTCTTCCTCACCTTCCCACCCAATCACTCCCCTTCCAATGTTCCTAGAAGAATTTCCTGAACAACTTAAGAAAACACAGGTGCTTGGTTTGAGCCTCTTCAGTTAATGAAGTTTTTATGATTCTTGAGATTTTTGGTGTGCCATGGTAGTAAAATTTGTACATGAAAGGCAGCAAACTCTGTCTGTGGGCTTAGAGATGCACTAGGGGATGATGGGTAAAGGGAAGAGCATGAGGCTTGGATTGGAAGTCTAATAGAATGTAGCCGTGTAGGATCTGAGGTTCGGATCAGAGACCCAGTAGTGAGGAAGAATAGAAATGGACAACACAAATGCCTAGTTATGGTAAGTACACAACTTTAATTTTTTTGCAGTTTGCTGATATATGTCCATATGGAAAGCCCTTTCTGGTTTCCATAAACCCATACATTGGATTTCATTCATCTTGTGATAGTCACACATTGGATGGGGGTTACCAGTAGCCTGCTAAACGTTTATCATTTTTACAGGCAAATACCCTTCAGTTTCCTTCTGTTCATCCCCATAACACCTCTTTATGATCTCATTTATTTAATTGTCTGTTTCCATGTCCATATTAGACTGGCTCCTTCTAATAGTTTATGAAATTCTCTTGTACTTGTGTTGAACTTTGTAAGTATAGTTTATTTTTTTGCAGTCATTGCCATATCGTACCATTGTCTTACTGTCACTGTTGCATCTACCACTGGCCTTAGAACAATGTACAGTTGATGAGGGAAAAGTTAAATGTTTTTCATTTGACTGCAGAGGTTATAATGTCAACATGTTTTGTCACTGAAGTTGCTGGTAAAGGAATTACAATTTCATTTAGTTTGTAAATTGTGTAGTTGATTAAACAAATTGCTGATAATAATTAGACATTCTTAATGTGTTCTTCATTTCAGGCTTTCTTTTCCTGCATACACTTTTTATCCAGAGAGGAAGACATGAAACTACTTGGACTGTGTTACGGCGGTTTGGATATGATGATGATCTAGAGCTCACACATGACTACCTTTTTCCATCGTATGTGTTTGCATTTGAGTCATATTTTTTTGTAATCATAAACATGTTTACAAAACCAGTATCTTAACCCTATACCCTGCAGTGTTTTTGAAGGCACAAGTGTTGATATCCATTTTACAAATTGTGAGCAAAGATTGTAGGAGATGGCTCATTACTTTTTTATGTCCTCAAAGCTTTTGCTGATGTCTGGTTCTCAGAATCCTCTAACTGTAGGTCATCATGGCCCACTCTTTCCCATGGGTATGTAAACCCCAACCTGTAGTGGAGGTAAAAGCTAAACAGCATGAAGTTCAGTTGTAGTCATGCTGCTGTCCGATAGCCATGAATATAATGGGTAAGTAAATATGAGCATCCTGGACATGGTCTCTGTACTGCCTGCCTTTGCTGGTTTTAGCAATCCATTAAGTGGTGATCTTTTGGCATGGACGTCCTTACAGCCACACTCCGAAGAACTTTTTTTTTTTCTTTTCATCTTCCAACCACTGAACTGGCAGTCATATATGTGTGTGACAGGCATAGGCTGATCGTCTACAGTGATGGACTGATATTGTGCACCAACATTTAACATGGTTGTAGTAGTAGTGGTTATCAGGATGTAGACTGAAAGCTTCTAGACGACTGTTTCTAAAAGGCTTCTCTGAACCATGACAAAAATTGTACTTAAACCCTTCTTTAAAGTAACATTTTATGACTTTGAAGAATGTTTTGATGAGGTAATAAGCATATTCTGTAATTCATCATTTTGTTAAAGTTGGGAGAATGCCTTTTACTTCTGCATACTTAATATGAACTTCCCTAAGCATAATAAAATGGTTTAGTATGCATGCCTGATCCAGAGAGAGTCAGAATATGTGGTTTCTTGTTACTTTTCCAAGTTATGACTTGGAAATGTTTATATCAAGAATTGTATTCTTATTAGGGCAGAAGCATTACAGCCTCTTTTAAGACCTATTTCAAGTCTAATGTAAAGTACCTGTGCAAGTCCTATGTACAGTTCTGTGACTAAGATTACCACACTTTTCACATGCATTGTTTGGTTTGTAAAAGTGGTAAATTGAGCTAACACTGTTCTTTTTGCAAGTTACCAGGACTTGCCTTCCTCCAAATTGACTTTTCCGGGTCTATATCACTTAATTAAATCTCACATCGTCGAACCCCTCTTTGTCAAGCACCTTTTAAATCGAACCCTCAAGCGAACAGACTTTTAGTCAAAGTTTTTCCTAGGGCAAACCAGTGGTTGGCCACCATATGGAATTTGCTCTTTTCCCCACTGCAGTACGAAATCAGAGTTGGTGTATTTAGTTGGTGGGGGGTTTAGCCCCCCACCTAGGTAGGTTTTATGTTTTCTGATTTTTTCCATGGTTGCTAGGGTAGCCTACCTTTGGCTTGCCCTAGGAAAAACTATGATTAAAAGTCTGTTTGCTTATTTGAGAGTTCGATTAAAAGATGTTTGATGTGAGATTCAATTAAGTGATACAGACTGAACTTTTCCACATGGATGATGCTGGAATACAGTTCAGTCTGCATTCGTTTTGGCACTGGAGCTTCTGGTCATGAGAAGGGGGCATTCAAAACAGGATTTGTGTGTGTATTTTATAACTATGCAGAAACAAAAGCCTGTTAAGTGTTTGCCATTGACTTTAGATAGTTTCATAATTTTGGGGAAATGCAACTACAAAAGGTCAGTACCATTTCTATTCTGCTCCGGTCAGAGACAGTGTGCACCCCACTTCTGTTTTTTTTTTTTTTTTTTTCTCTCCAAAGACTTGTAGAGCAAGCAGACATAGGTTATCTGAACCTGCCCTTGAGCAGACTTCCACTGTTAAGTTATCATAGCAAGTCACAGTACTGAAGAGCCAAGAAACTGTGGAACACACTCTGGAATCTTCCTTTAAGGTTTCACACTTGTGCAGCCTGCTTGCATTGTAAGGGATTGTCCCTGTTTTGGAGGGAGCATGGAAGGTAAACACATCTAGCTTGGCCACCTTCTACTTTTATTAGGTCATCATCCTCCTGGCTTTAAAGTTTTTGGTTGACAGAACACATACTAGGCATTAAGTGACTCCTCCCAAAATTCTAGGTCACCAGGTAGCTGATGTCCTTCAAGGATGCATCTGCAGTCCTTACAAATGGGTTGTCCTGTCGTCAGGCAGCCCTTCGGTCGGCCGGATTCCAAAGTCTGGGTCTGGCTTCGGCTGGTGTCGCACTTCACCCGACGTTATCACTGCCGGTCTTCGGGTATAAAGGCATCAGCCAACGCCATTTTCCTCAGTCTTTCTTGCCGCGTGGCGCCCGAAGCAGAAGCTGTTCGCAAGTGCCGGTCGGTCAGATCCAGAGATTACTACTACCGAATACTACTTCGAAGACTTCTAAAAAGCTAAGTACCCCGTTGGGGACTCTTTCTTGCCTCAGCCGATGTCAGAAAAAGTGAATAACTGTTTAACTTGTGGGAAACAAATACCTCATAAAGATTTCCACTCTTACTGCTTACCTTGTTTAGGCCCAGACCACGACGTAGCAGCTTGTTTAGCCTGTGCTTCCTTCAACCGACGAACGCTTAGGTGTCGGTCGGAGTTTGCTGAACAATTTTTCGGCTCAGATTTTGCGTACATTATGCCGTCGGATCCTCCGACTACTCAAATTGTTAAACGCAAAGAAAAGGACCGACACTCGCGGTCCGCGGTTTCGGCCGAAACCACGGTTAAGCAAACCGCGAGTGTCTCGGTTTCGGCCGAAACCGAGCAAACCGGTCAATCTTCAGCCGAATCTATGACTACCACCGAGGCCCCTTCTACCCTAGCTGAATCGGCCTCTGAAGTTTTGCCTACTACTGTGTTTTCTCAAGATTTATCGGACACCATCCCTTTGGATGTCTCTACCCCAGCACGTGGTGCTGCTAGGCCTCCTGCAGCCATGTCTATTAAGGCCTTTGCCAGGGCTAAAGCAGCCAAAACTGCTAAGGCTGTGCCTGTTAAGCCCCCCTCTCACAGGCCCAGTTCCAGTTCCCAAATGCTTACTCTGGCAGAGGATCTCATCTCCTTAATAAGGGGATCCCATTCTCACCCAGATAGGGCCTCTCAACCTCCAGAAAAGAGACCTAGAGCAGAGCCCCCTGAGCCAGTGTCCTCTGATGACTCTTCTGATGATACAGACAATACAGACCATCCAGAGGCTCCCTTTTCTACTTATGAAGATTCAGATGCTGAAGAATCGATTCCTTCTGCCTCTCCACCAGAGGAATTTTCTTTTGGGGAAACCTTACATGCCATGAGAGAGCAATTCCAATGGCAGGGACAAGATTTCTCAGATTCTAGAAAAAGGCTTAGGACCTTCTTACACTTACCGCAACATAGGCCTTTAGCTATACCTCCAGTTCTTCCTGTTGTGGATGATGCATTTAATGATGCTTGCACTGCTCCTGATACTTTACTTCCAGCCCCTGCTAAGCCCGATAGGTTTTACAGGGTCCCGGACACTCATCACCACTTATACAAGGCTCCTTTTGCAGATCCTGAGACTATCTCCCAGGGGCCTAAGGCAGTAGCCTCGAGCTCAGCGAAAAACCCTCTCCCTTCTGAAAGGGAATCCAGGTCCTTAGAGAGATGGGGCAAAAAAGTATACACCTCTGCTACTCTCTCAGCAAGCGCTTTGAACTGTCAGTTTCATATGATCCAATACCAAGAGTTTATGCTTGATCAGTTAACTAAGAAACTGTCCTCTGATGATTCCTTAGATAAGAAATATGTTCTAGAAATGGTGAATAACATTCAGCAGGTTAGTAACCATTCTTTAAAATGTGGCTATGATGCACTGGAGGCTTCATTTAGATCAGCCATGACTGGCACAGTTATAAGAAGGCATGCATGGCTGAAAGAACAGGTCTTGCCGGATCATGTCAAAGCAAAGCTATTAGATGCTCCTATGGATAAGGTCAGTCTTTTTGGCTCTCCTGCCCAGCAGGTAATGAAGAAAATGGAAGAGAAGGCAAAATCTGTACAAACAGTTAAAGATTTCTTACAGGTTCAGCCCCCAAGGTTTAGCAGGAACTGGCCTTCCAAAAATTGGTCCTTTCCAGACTCCTCTAAAACGCAGAGAGGCAGGAATAGGCGTTCAAGAGGCAGAAATCAATCCAGAGGAGGTGTCTACAGGGGACGCCAGTGGCAAGGCAATAACCAACGAGGCACAGATACAACCACTACCACTGCAACAGGACAATCGCAGTGACTTGGCTCTGACACCGCCTACCAGGGAACAAATAGCAGCACCCTTAGGCGGAAAGTTAGCCTTATTTTCAAAAAACTGGCACTACATCACAAGAGAAGTGGATTTTGCAAACTATAGATCAAGGCTACAGGTTTCACTTCCACACTTTACCAGTAAAAAGAGGAATGCCAAACCTACCACCAAATCAAGACAGAAGCTCTAAAGCAAATAGCTCAATTAACAAAGATAAGAGCTGTGGAAAAGGTACCACCTACAGAACAAGGCAAGGGATTTTACTCCAGACTCTTCCTAGTACCAAGAAAAGAGAAAAGTTGGAGACCTATTCTCGACCTGTCCGCTTTAAACACATTCATCATTGTTCCAAAATTCAAAATGCTGACCCTACAGCAACTTTTTCCCATGCTGGGCAAGGAGTATTGGCTGGTAACTCTAGATCTCAAGGAGGCATACCTGCACGTCCCCATACAACCAAATTGCAGAAGATACCTCAGATTTCTTGCAGGATCAGAGCATTATCAATTCTCAGCATTGCCCTTTGGCTTATCTACTGCGCCCAGAGTGTTCACGAAATGCCTGGCATCAGTAATAGCTCACTGCAGGCTTCAGGGAATCCAAATTTATCCATACCTGGACGACTGCCTGATACAAGCGGACAACAAAAACAAGCTGACACAAGATTTACAAAGAGTCATTTGCTTACTACAAGCCCTGGGATACACAGTCAATTTAGAAAAGTCAAGACTGACTCCATCCCAAACAAGAACATTCTTGGGTGCAGAACTGGACACAGTAAAACAGATGGCATTCCTAACTGCAGAAAAACAAGAGCAACTCCCTCTTTACTTCTTGGCATTAACAAAGCAGAGCAAACTAACAGCAAGGAAAGTACTGCAGGCCTTGGGCTTCATGGCATCCTACATAATCCTGGTTCCCCATGCCAGACTGCATATGAGAAAGCTACAGTGGTACCTAAAGAATTTATGGTCTCAACACAGACACAGCTTAGAAACAGAAATACCACTAATTCCATGCCTGAAACGAGAGTTCCTATGGTGGGCTCAAGCATGCCAGTCAAACCCAGGTTTGCCCTTCCACAGCATTCAACCAAGCCAGACCATCACAACGGACGCCTCAGACCTCGGTTGGGGGGCCCACATGCTGGACAAGTGCATTCAAGGCTTATGGACTCCAGATCAGCTGCACCTGCACATAAATCAAAAAGAAATGCTGGCAGTAAAACAAGCAATCCAGAATTTCCGACCATTCCTCAAAGAAGGCCAACTGATGATAAGGACAGACAACACCACTGTCATGTGGTACATCAACAAACAGGGAGGCACTCATTCATGCCCCCTATGCCGAATGGCTCTGGACCTATGGAATATGGCTCTGAGTTACAACATTCAGTTACAGGCAATATTCGTACCGGGAAAAGAAAACATCCTAGCAGACATGTCAAGCAGAACTACCTCGGATGCTCACGAATGGATGCTACACCCGGACATTTTCAAGGCCATCACAAAGAAATGGGGAATGCCACAAATAGATCTATTCGCATCCCCACTCAATCACCAGCTCAAGAAATTCTGCACAAGGACATACCACCCACTTGCTTGGAAGGTGGACTCTCTATCCTTCAGTTGGAAAGGCCTGACAGCATATGCATTTCCACCTCTTCCTTTGATGCACAAGGTACTACTGAAAATCAAAGAGGAACGTCCAAGGATAATTCTGATAGCTCCAAATTGGCCAAGGCAACATTGGTATCCATTACTGAGGAGCATGTCTCGAGGGGAAATGTGGGCACTACCCCTGATCCCTTTGATGTTAACTCAGAGCGACTACAACATCCTGCATCCAAACCTGAAAACCTTGCAACTGACTGCCTGGAACATTACATAACAGCAACTAACCCAGACTTATCCCAAAGGGTTAAAGACATTATCCTTGAGGCCCGCAGACCTTCAACAAGAAGGAACTATGCAGGAAAATGGAAAAGGTTTGTCATTTGGAGTACTGAAAGAGGGAAAGATGTGTCAAAGGTAGATATTGCCAACATCCTGGAGTATTTGGCAGAGCTTCTCCATACAGGCCTGTCCTATTCCTCCATCAAAATACATGCATCAGCTATTTCTGCAGAATACAGCTTCGATCCCCCTGTCTTCTCACATCCTCTATTCAGGCAGTTTCTGAGAGGAATTAAGAATGTAAAACCTCCTAGGAAACCACCATTACCAGCATGGGACTTGAACTTTGTACTAGAAAAATTGACACTTCCTCCATTCGAACCAGCAGCAACAGCAGATCTTCAACACCTATCCTGGAAAACTGCTTTCCTGCTGGCAATTACTTCAGCAAGAAGGGTTTCAGAACTACAGGCTTTAATGGCAGTACAACCCTTCCTAATCTTCCATCAAGATAGCGTCCATGAGAACTAATCCTACATTTATGCCTAAGGTGGTATCCAGAGTGTCTCTAAACCAGGCAATCCACCTACCTACCTTCTTTCCCAATCCACAGAACAAGGGGGAAAGACTGCTGCATACCTTGGATGTACATAGACAGTTGCGCTACTACCTGGACAGAACCAAGGGCAATAGAAAAACTGACCAGCTTCTAGTAGCATATGCAACAGGAAGGGAAGGAAAAGCAATTTCCAAACAGACAATCTGCAAGTGGATAGGAAATTGCATAAGATTCTGTTACTCCTACCATGGAAAGCAAATTCCACAGAACATAAGGCCTCACTCCACAAGGGCTACAGCCACTACCACAGCTTTCTTACGAGGAGTGGCTACCAAGGACATTATAGAGGCTGCTACTTGGACCTCCGTGCATACATTTGCCAAGCATTATAACCTACCTCTTTACTCTAGATCCCGAGCAGGGTTTGCCACTGCTGTTTTGCAAGGGATCCTAACTACACCATAATTTCTTCTTCCTCCTCCCTAGTTTGGCTATGGTATTCTACCCATTTGTAAGGACTGCAGATGCATCCTTGAAGGACATAGTACAGTTTTGTACCTACCATAAATGTAGATGTCCGAACAGGATAGCATCTGCAGTCAGGATTACCCACCCTCCTTCCTCTCTGTGGTATTCCTAGGGTACTTGCCCACCTAATAGCTACCTGCGGCGGGGATTTCTTATGGTGTATTTGTTTGTATATATGTACATACATGCTTATTTTTTGTGTTTGCCTTCTATTTTTTGGAAACATTGGCATTTATCCAAAAATTTAGCTATCCAAGAGGGCAACTGGCATCTGGGGCAAGAAACACTGAGGAAAATGGCGTCGGCTGATGCCTTTATACCCGAAGACCGGCAGTGATGACGTCGGGTGAAGTGCGACACCAGCCGAAGCCAGACCCAGACTTTGGAATCCGGCCGACCGAAGGGCTGCCTGACGACAGGACAACCCATTTGTAAGGACTGCAGATGCTATCCTGTTCGGACATCTACATTTATGGTAGGTACAAAACTGTACTTTAGGCTGACGTCTGCTCCATATTTTTGAAGTCATCGTCTTCTAATATTGGTGTCACCAGGTCACCCAGTGTCAATTTACCCTGTGCCAGTTCCAGAGTTACCAGACTGGATGTTCCAGCTCCTGTTCATTGTTTTGTCTTTTCAGTTTGTCATAGACATTTGAAATGCATATTTCTGCCTCTCAGGCAGATGTGTAGCTTGTATTTGTGGCACCTACTGTCCTTACTATTGCTGCTTTCTCTCTCTAATTTTCTCTAATTGTCATCCTACAGCCTTGGTCCTGATTTCACTGTTTTCTCCTTGTCTTGGGCTCCATCTTTAGCATATTCAGTTGCCTCCACCTGCAACCCCTCAGACATTATCCTCTTTTTGGGTAGATTCTTCATTCTTCCATGTTTCTGAAGCCCAGGGGGCCCAGAAAGTGCCATGCAAAGTGTAAACATTTTGAGATGGCCCTTGGAGAGTGAGGTAGGCTGGTGATGTTTCTTCATTGCCTCCAGATGACACTTGGCTCTAGTGAGATTCTTCTCCTTACACTGGTGAGAGGGATGGCTGACAGGAGACTTCAAAAATCCTGTAAGCTGGACAGAACAGTCATTGTGCTCAGTACCTTCTTTGTAGAAATTCTTAGATTTGTTGGCAGTGCATGGACACTGTACAGCAGATTGATATTTAGACCTCTGAATGAATGTTTGTGCACAGACCCTGAAGACATAGCTGTGTCTGCAGCAGCCTTGAAGGAAAACCGACAATCCCTAAAGTCCAGCTTTCCATCTTCTCACATGGGAGTTCTGGGCTTTGGATGAATGTGCCCGCAACCTCAATACTGTTTCAAAGGATACTGAACTCTTCAAAGGTGCCTTATTTCTAGCAGAACATTCTGTATGAAAAGTGTATGTAGCGGGTGGGCTTATGTGAAAGCTTCTTGAAACATTCGCTGAAGTCACAGGCATCCACATCCATCACCATAAGTAGCCTTCTAGTCCACTTAAGTTACATTCCTTTAGAAGGAGCTGTTAGAAAAGACTGATCTTGTTTTCCTCTGTAGTACATCACCCCTTTTTGCTGATTACAGAAATGTAACCTTATTAGATTTTTGTTCAAGGCTCATTGGTCCCAAAATAGTTAGCCACTTGAAAGGAATGAAAGCAAAAGGTAATGTCTTCATTGTTACCATGGTTCCATCCTATACATTACTTTTTTTTCTAGAATGCAAATAACTCGGCTAAGGCCATAGTTCTTTTGTAGTCCCAGCAGCAGGAGACATCTGGAAATCCAGCATTCTTCCCTGGCTGGAGCTTAGCACAATTGTTGGCCCAGGAAGTGGGTTCATTAACATTTTCAGGTAAGCTGCAGACAACCTTAGAACAGATCACAGCAATCCTGAGTTGTAGTCTTAACTGTTTCTCTGTCGAGTTCCTCCCTCATGTGCACCTGATTTTCCATGCTCAATGAGGTGTTCACAAAAAAGATTATAAAAAGGAGGTACCTTTCAAATCCTCCCTTCTAATCCTCCTCCTTTGCCATTGACACACAACCTACTCATTTGAAATTATCAAGCAAGGAAGGAGGTTCAAAAGAGCAATATCAGAGGTCTTGCTTCAGCTATTAAGGACTTTGGTAGTTTTCCATATTCTTTTTGTTCTGGACTTTTGCAGCCTAGGAGAGATTACTTTGTCCCAGAGAGTACTTTCTCATTTTTACCCTTGTACTCCCATGTCTACCTACACAAGAGGAGACATTTTTTGGATATTGAGGGTACTTGCATAAAAAGATTGCCAAGCAGTCTTGAAGATTCTTTTCCTTTTGAATAGGAACCGATTATTACTAATTTTTTACATCAGAATTTTTAAAGCATGAGTGCTAGTGGCAGCAACTTATTTCAAACTTCAGAATGTTCCCATCTGATGTTGTTAATCTTCATTGATTCCTTACTGATGGGTTCAGAACTGATCCTCTGTTTGGACTCTGCCGCTGTGCCAAGCTCGCATCAGCCCAAAAACTCTGCTAAGATTACCCATAGTTCCTCTCTTCCCCCCATTACCTCAGATCTCATTTGCAGCATACTGGTCTGGACGTGTCAAGCCTTTCACTCTCAGCAATGTAGTTTTTTGCTTGTTGATAAAACCTTTTTCTTGTTGAACCTTTATCGTTTGTAGAGAAGTGCCTCTTGCTATCCCTTAGCTGGTAAAGTGCCTCATTCTTCCTCCCCTTTGACATTTTTTTCTGGTATTCCTACCTAATGTCGTTGGTAGCTCCTACCCTTACCCTCTGTGGTATTCTCAGAATACCATTGTTGGTACCCTTTTTCTTCCCTTCTCTCTCTCTCTCAAAAAAAAAAAAAAAAAAAAAAAAAAAAAAAAAAAAAGGTGTTTGGTTACTATATTGTTGTAAGTTTTGTTGTTGATATTGTGGTATTTGCAGGTGTAGTGGCCTTGACGTTTTGTGGTTATGATGGACAAGAAAGGGGCCACTGGTTTTAAAGCTTGCGACCAGTGTGCCCGTAAAATGCTGAATTTGGACGCTCATTACTCTTGTGTATATTGCTTAAATGTATCTCATCTGACTGTTCAACCACCTTATAATATTTATGCGGGCTTCAGTACCTGTACTCTGAATGATGGACTCAATAAGCTTATTCTTAAAGGACTACTCAAATCTCCTTTCTTGGAGGCTCTTTCAGTATTGGAGGGTACTCCTCCCTCCCAGAAAAGATCACAAGAAGAGGAGCCATTTGATTCCCTCTTCTCCTAAAGATCCGGACTCTGTCTTTAGAGCCTAGACCTAAATTGCCAAAACTGTCTTCAGTTCCCTCAGCTCCAAGGCTCAAAACCCCTTCCTTTGTGCTGACGGTGGAACTTAACTCTTAAGTATGTCTGCTAAATTGCCTTCAACTCCATTGGCTTCGGGACTTGAGTCCTCTACTTCGATGCTGACTACTGAACCAAAGTCTGATAAGACTATATCGGTACCGATTACCACGGTACTGACCATGACTGCATCTGTCCAGATTCTCCCTTCAACCCAAACAATAGGTTCTCCAATTCTGGTCACTTCCTCCCCTCCCTACTGCATTTTCTACAGGTCCATTGACCTTGATGTGCAAGGGAGAGCCCATACCTCGGACCAGATACTCCCCATCGACTCATCCTTTCTTAGGACAGCCATATAGCCCCTTCTTGGAACAGTCCCCTTGAGGTTCCTCTCCTGGCGGCGGGTCTGTTGGAGCGGGATGTGACCCCGGTTCTGAGGTTGTCCCCCTCTATTCTGGGCTCCCATCCCTCTTCAGGCGGGCCTGCTTTCCAGATGATGGAAATGGCACTGGCCACTGCAGGCACTCAGCTGGCCCCACAGGCATTGGAACACCATATGTACATTTTTCTTAGACCTCAGTTGACACAGTCTGCCACTCCGACACCAGGTATGAGGAGCCACAGGATACCCTTGAACAGGGCATCCTCTCTCCAGAGTGCTCTTCAGAGGTCCGTCCCCGTCAAGGTTCCAAGGAAGAGAACGTGCAAGAGGAAGCATGTAGACTCCCCTGAAGAGTCTGTCATGGAAGACACTGACTGTGATGAAGGGGAAGGGTTCCCAAAATCTCCTCCTGAAGATGTCTCCTTTGGACATATCCTTGAAGTTTTGAAACAGCGAAGAGATTGGAAGTCCACAAACCCATCCTCCGAGGAGTCCTGTGTTCTTGAAGGCATTCCGTGCCCAGCCCTCTACCACCTGGATGACCCCGCCTGCCAACGAGCTCGTGTAGTGTGCCTGTAAAAATTCCGACTCCATTGACCCCAGAGACCAGATCAATTCTTATGTCTAAAGGATTGCCTGTAGATGCTATGGTGGTGGCAGCAACAAAGAAAGAGCTCACCGAGGAGAGCCACACAGTTCATCCCCCAAACAAGGAGTCCTGGGCGTTGGACAGACTAGGGAAGCGGACATTCGCCTCTTCGACCTTTACCATTCAATTGTTGAATTACATGGCACATTTCACTAGGCTCCAGAGAGATCTCATGATGGAGCTCACTGGAACACCATCAGGAGCTGTATCTGACAAGGTCCAGGATAAGGTGACCTCACAGCTCACAACCAGAGAGTCCATCTCTAACTCGTCCATGAGGTTGGTCTCCCATGCAACCAAAGGGGCAGCTAGATTGGCGGATGCAGGCATTGTCATGAGACATCACATCTAGATGCGCCTCTGCGACTTCGCAGACCCTTTCAAGGCTTCCTTCCTCGACGCTCCACTCGAACCTTTCTCCCTTTTCGGATCCAAAGTGAAAGACACTCTCTAACCAGGTGTGAGCAGGACGGTAAGACCCTGTCTGCCGTAGTTGTCCATTTTTCCAATCCCCAACGATACTTCTGTAGGAATCAGAGGAGTGGGAAAATGTGGCACAAGTCCCGGGGTCCTTTCAGTGATGCACATGTCAAGTATACCCTACAGGGCAGAGGGGATAACTCTTCTAGAAGACTCCCCTTTCGGGGCAGGGGAGGTCTGCGCAATGAGAGATCCAGAGATTCTTTCTCTGGCCAGCCTTACCAGCACTCCTGAAGAGCAGCCAGATTGCTTCCCTCTGGAAGCAGTCGGGGGATGTTTTTTGCTGCACCAACATGCCTGGCAAAGCATCTCTCGGAATCCTGGGTACAGCATATTAATACCAGAGGTCATCACATCCCCTTCAGTCTTCACCCCAAATGTCCAAAACATATTCCCAATGTTCCACCCAGTCAAAGGGAATCCACAACTCAAGAGGTTCTAAAGCTGCTTCAGAAAAGAGTCCTCCAAATAGTCCCACCAGACCAGATAGGATCCAGGTTCTACTCAAGGTTATTTTTAGTGCCAAAAAAGACATAGGACTGGAGACCCATTTTGGACCTCAGTATCTTAAACAAGTTTGTCAAGCAGACAAAGTTCCGGATGGTCATGGTTCAGTCTGTCCTTTCTTTCCTGGAAAAAGATGATTAGATGTGCTCTACAGATCTTTGGGATGCGTATTACCACATAAAGATGGACAAGCGATTCAGAAGATTCTTATGCTTCCAACTGGGAGCAAATCGCAACCAGTTTCGCGCACTGCCCTTTGGCCTCTCTACAGTCCCCAGAGTGTTTACCAAATTAAATGGTAGTGGTAGCAGCTCACCTGAGAATGCAGGGTTTCTGGTGTTTCCATACTTGGACGATTGGCTCCTCACCACTCTCACCAAGCGTCTACACATAAGGGCACAACAGTGTACACTCTACTGTAGGCACAGCATTTGGGGATTTCTATAAATATGGAGAAGTCAGCTGACCCCGGCCCAGTCTTTGGAATTCATAGGGACAGCACTGAACACTCTATCTTGCATGGTCTCCCTACCTCATCACAGATTGGAAAGAGTGCACAAAGAAATCCAAGAGGCTACACCATGACATTGTCGTGGTGTAGCCTCTTGGATTTATTTGTGGACTTGCTCTGTTTTTACATGAGGCACTTCATCCCTGACCGTTTCATTTTGGACTACAGATTGGAAAGACTTGTTTCTCAGATTCAGCGATACTCCCCCAAGACAAGGTGCCCACTTGGGCAGTCCTTCAAATCTTGGTCAATGGCTTCATCAATAACAATTGTTCCGCTAGCAAGACTACATATGAGAATACTGCAGTGGCTTCTATTAACTCAATGTTAACTTGCCCATTATCTTTCCAAATTTGTTTAATGAATCTATACATGAAGGACTTACTTTGGTTGATGCAGCCAGACATCTCTATGGAGTCTACCATTTTCACCCCCTGTAGCCCAAGGCCACAGTGACCACGGACATTTCCCTGACTGGTGGAGGGAGGGTTTTCAGGGACAGACAGTCCAAGGTACTTAGTCATCAGCAGAGGCCAATTTCCATATAAATGTCCTGGAACTAAGGGCGGTGCTTCTAGCGTTGCAAGTATTCCAACATGCCCTTCAGTCAGGGACTGTTGCTATTCAGACAGACATGTCAGTGGTCTGGTACATCAGCAAACAAGGGAGAACCAAATCCTATCCTCTTTGCTGGGAAGCTATGAGAATTTGGTAATGGATGATAACCTCCAACTGCTTTCTAATACCAACGCACATTCCCAGGGATTCCAACGTGATTGCAGACAAATTGAGCAGGTGTGTTCTCCTACCTCACGAGTGGTCCCTCAATCCTTCAGTGGCATCAATTTTTGATTGCTGGGGCCAGCCTTGTTGCGACTTATTTGCCTCGCCCATAAATCACAAGTGCAGAAGTTACTTTGCCCTAATCCCCCCCCCCCCCCGGGGGAACCCCAGAGGGATGCGCTCACACACAATTGGCCCACGGGACTGCTCTATGCCTTTCCTCCCCGATACCATTGATCCCGCATTTCTTGAAGAAAGCAATTCAGTTGAGAAGCAAAGTAGTCCTCATTGCTCCTTATTGGCCCTGACAAGTTTGGTTTCCCTTCCTATGGCCTCATCTGGTATGCAAACCATGGATTTTGGATCCAACTCTGGAATTACTGTTACACCCTCAAGGGCTACTCCACCCAACCCTTTTCAGCCTCAAGCTGGCAGCTAGCTTTCTCCATTTCCAATAATTGCCAGGCAGAAGAATCTTTCCTCTCCTGTCCGCAACATTCTTCTGGGTTCTCATAAGCCTTCCACCAGAAAATTGTATTGTGGCAAGTGGAATAGATTTGGGTTATGGGCTTGTGATAACATAGATCCTGGTACAGCCTCGGTCCCTGATGTACTTCATTATCTCTCCGGCCTATTACAATCCAGCTTCTACGATTTGGGTTCACCTGGCTGCTATTTCCAGTTTTCATGATAGCTTCGGGGATACCGCCTTGATTTCTCATCACCTCTGCAAAACCTTTCTGAAAGGGGTTTCTCACATCAGGTCCCCCATTAGAGAACCTATTGAACCTTGGAACCTCATCCTCGTTTTCCAGGTACTAACTAAAGCCCCTTTTGTACCTGGCCAATTTCAACATAAAATTTCTCTTGTGGAAGCATCTTTTCCTGGTGGCTATTACTTTAGCACGAAGGACATCTGAATTTCAGGCCTTGTCTCAAACGTCGCTACTTAATTTTTCACAAAGATAGAGTATTGCTTCAGACTAATCCTTACATTATACCCAAAGTAATTTTCAGAGTTAACCATGAACCAGACAATCTGCTTACCAGTGTTCTTCCCAAATTTTTCAAATAAAGGGAAGTACTGTCTCCATTTATTGGATGTACATATGCAATTACGGTTCTACTTGGACAGAACAAAATTCTTTAGGAAATCCGACCAACTCTTTGACTCTCCTGTTTTAGGCCCAGAATAAGAGAGAGTTTCCAAGATTACCTTGTTGAAATAGTTAAGAGATTCCATATGTTTTGTCTACCACCATAGTAAATTGCCCCTGCCAAACAAAATTAGAGCGCATTCAACCAGATCTCTGGCAGCCTCGGTGGCTTTTCACTCTAGAGCTAACATGGATGATATTTACGCAGCAGCAATGTGGGCCTCTACACATATCTTTATTAATCATTACAAATTGGATTTGGTATCCAGGGGGATAGCTGCCTTTGGCTCAATGGTGCTCAGAAATATTCTTCCATAGGGCCTCCCAGAAAACTAGGTAGCTTAGGGACTCTGTCCCATCAGTAAGGAATGAATGAAGATTAACAACGTCAGATAATGAAGTTATGTCTTACCATAATGTTCCATCTGTGCATCTTCATTCATTCATTATGTCCCTCCCACCATCCCCCTCCAGTAGTCTCCTGGAGGCTTTTTGGATATGGTCCCTTATCTGGTTTAGGGTATGCTGAGCAGAAAAAGCCTCCACTTTTACGTCCTTGGGCAAACTCAATCTGAGGTAATGGAGGGAGAGGTACTATGGGTAATCTTAGCATGAGAGTTTTTTGGCTGATGTGAACTTGGCACAGTGGCCAAGTTGGAACCGAGGATCAGTTCCGAACCCAATCAGTAATGAATGAATGAAGATGAGCAACACAGATGGAATGTTATGGTAAGACATAACTTTTATTTTAGATTACTGACTTGTGGTGTCGTCCTCCAAGCAAGTGTCTGCTTCACATCTTTCACTCTTTGGAAGTGACAGTCAATTTTCCAAAACTACAACTTCATCCAGTGCAGATATTTACTTAGGTTGTTCCCTAAGTAACATGAGTTGTCCAAGCATTTTTCTTCTAGAGGCATCTTTAAACATTTTATTGACATTGTGGTAACTGTTCCCACAGTAAGCATATATCTCATGGCTGTAAGACTAATGACTGCAGACTGTCATAATACTTCATGCAGCTGTTTTACACAGGAGTCCTTCAGTGGACCCTCTGAATACAGTGGTCTCTGAAGATTCTTCTGGATGCTGTTAGATGATCAAAGGTATGCAGAAAGCAGGTGAAGTGGTCTGTTCCAAACTGCTTACACAGATCACATGGAACAGATCTGTTGCACAGGAAGTTCAGTTTGAGTAGTAGTGTTCCTGAAATGAAAGCAATATTTGTGTCCCTCTCAACCTTTCAAGATTTTTTCTCCTGAGATTTTCAGCCCATTCACTCGTATGGTAGTGATCTCTCCAGTCATCTCTGCAGGGAGGCTATGGGAGTATGTGAATGGGCCATCGGGGATAAGTGCTTTCTGTCTGCTGGTTACTTTCCTGGGAGAAACATTTACTTAGTGGGAGACTGACCCCCACAGTCTTTTCAAATCATAGACATGGTCCTTAAGCCTTTCTGTGGTCAGGGGTCTTTTCTTGAGATTGAGTGAGCTGCTGTTCAGCTTTTTTTGCTTCTTCAAACCAGTAAATGATTTTTGCATGTGTTTTCCTTGTTTGTGTCTCAGTGAACCAGTTCAGGATGCCTTAGTGAATTCTTGTCCTCAGGGTCTTCCCTCTGCTTTTTCTTCCATTTTCTTTGGTAGTGAGTGAAGGTTGCACTATAACACGAGTCATTATCTTATCACCCTGCTGACCCAGACAGATCCAGGTATGTTGTGCTACAACGGTCCCGTAATGCTGTCTTCTCACTGGAAACTTGCACAGCATTATAGAAAGCCTAATCAGACCCTCTATGCAGTTGAGCTTAATAGGTTCATAGGTCAGTGCTAGGCTATGTGCTCTTAGGGGTCATTTTAAGCCTTGCCAAACTTCATCTCAAAGGTAAGAATCAAGCCCTGTACCCTGTGCATTTATGAAGTAAACACCTTGGCCATTATGCCAACTCCCTAAGTCTTAGTTGCACCAGTTCACTGATGGTCATGTTGACAAACCTTTTTGACAAGGTGATTGTTTCCTCATCAGAGGCTTTCTCTTCAAAGGATATACAAATACAGACAAAAAGGTTTTAAGTCTGGTCTGTTGTGCATAATCTGTAGCCCCTTTTGGCCGTACTTCCCATGGTTTCAAAGCATCTGAGGCATTTGATGCGGGTCTTGGAGATTTGCCCAGTTTTGAAGATTGGGTTGCAGCTTGATGCACTGCAGTGGAAAAATATCCATGGGTTTGGTTTCTGTTAAGGATGTGTAAGGCCTTTCTTGGAGACCTTTGTTCTAAAAGCTTCTTGCCAAAGAGCTGGTTCTTCAATGGGATGTATATTGAAAATGGAAATGCTTAATCATTTTTGCTTTTCTTTTTGATCCAGTAGCTGTAGTAGCTCTAAAGTTCTTACCCTGGAAGAACCTGTTTATCCAGTCCAAAAAGATTTATAAGTTGCACACCCTTCTGTTGAATCCACTTATACAACCTTTCATAAAAAGGGTGAGTATTCTTTGTAAGCAAACCATTCATCTGATGTTGTTAATCTTCTTTCCATTCATCACTGATGGGTTTGGTTCAGAGCCCTCTGAACCGAGTCGGCCTTTTTACCAAGCTTGTGCCAGCCAAAAAAACTCTTGAGCCAAGTCTCTACCCAGAATGCCCTTCTCCCCGTTACCTCGGATCTCATTTGCCGCATAGCCATGTAACCGCGTTTCAGCAGAGCTGTCAGCTAAGTGGAACTTTCTTTGATATTTGTGTGGAAAATTTTTGATACTATTCGCTCAAAATATGAAGATATTTGTAGTGTCTTTTCTTCTGTCTAACCTTGTTTTTTCCTCTCTACTTTACCCATTGTTACCGTTGGTAAACTTTCAAGTACCACTGTTGGCACGGCCTTCCTCCCTATTTCTTCAATAACATAGCTGGTATTGTCTTTCCTGTTTAACCTGTTAGCTCTGGTTTTTAATAAGGTGTTTTCTTTCTTTTTTTCTACATATCACCATATTGCTATATTTGTGACTTCTTTGAATGGTGTTCGACTTTGTTCTAGTTGGATTATACGGCTGGCCTGTGGTGTCTTTCTATCAAGATGTCAGATAAGAAGGGTACTTCAGGTTTTAAGCATTGCGCTTCATGTAATGGCAAGTTACCTAATAGTGATTCTCACAATGACTGTGTATATTGTTTGGGAGTGCCCCACCTTTTGGTGCATCCTCCATGTGACATTTGTCAGAGCTTCAGTCAGTGCACACTTAATGAGCGCAAAAATAAACAGATTCTGAAAGGGTTACTCAAGTCTCCGTTCTCAGAGGCCATTTCTGCTCTGGAGGTCTCAACCCTTCCTCATAATCTTCTTCTTTCGGCTGTTCCCGTTAGGGGTCGCCACAGTGGATCACCTGTTTACATTTCTTCCTGTCCTCTACATCTTGCTCTGTCACACCAACCACCTGCATGTCCTCTCACCACATCCATAAACCTCATATTAGGCCTTCCTCTTTTCCTGTTACCTGGTAGCTTCATCCTTAGCATCTTTTTCCCAATATACTCCTCATCCCTCCTCAGCACATGTCCAAACCATCGTAATCTTGCCTCTCTGGCTTTGTCTCCAAACCTTCCAACCTGGGCTGACCCTCTAATATACTTATTCCTAATCCTGCCTACCCTCGTCACACCCAGTGCAAATCTAACGTCTTTAACTCTGCCACATCCAGCTCAAACTCTTGCCTTTTTGTCAATGCCACTGTCTCCAACCCATATAACATAGCTGGTCTCACTACCGTCTTGTAGACCTTCCCTTTCACTCTTGCAGGTACTCGTCTGTCACAAATCACTCCTGACACTCTTCTCCACCCTGCCTGTACTCTCTTCTTCACCTCTTCTACACTCACCATTACTCTGAACTATTGACCCCAAGTATTTAAACTCATCCACCTTCGCCACCTCTACTCCTTGCATCCTCACCATTCTTCTATCCTCCCTCTCATTCACACACATATATTCTGTCTTAGTCCTGCTGACCTTCATTCCTCTTCTCTCTAGAGCATATCTCCATATCTCCAGGGTCTCCTCCACCTGTTTCCTACTCACTACAGATCACAATGTCATCTGCAAACATCATAGTCCATGGGGACTCCTGTCTGATCTCGTCTGTCAACCTGTCCATCACCATTGCAAATAAGAAAGGGCTCAGAGCTGATCCTTGATGTAACCCCACCTCCACCTTAAACGCGTCCGTCACTCCCACCGCAGACCTCACCGCTGTCACACTACCCTTGTACATATCCTGTACCACTGTTACATACTTCTCTGACACACCTGACTTCCTCATACAATACCACAACTCCTCTCTAGGCACCCTGTCATATGCTTTCTCTAAGTCTACAAAAACACAATGCAACTCCTTCTGACATTCTCTGTACTTCTCCGTCAACACTCTCAGAGCAAACATCGCAACTGTAGTGCTCTTTCCCGACATCATACTGCTGTTCACTAATCATCACGTCCCTTCTTAACCTTATTTCCACTACTCTTTCCCATAACTTCATGCTGTGACTGATCAATTTAATCCCTCTGTAGTTACTACAGCTCTGCACATCACCCTTATGCTTAAAAATCGGTACCAAAACACTTTTTCTCCATTCCTCAGGCATCCTCTCACTTTCTAAGATTTCATTAAACAATCTGGTTAAAAACTCCACTGCCATTTCACCTAAACACCTCCATGCTTCCACAGGTATGTCATCTGGGCCAACAGCCTTTCCATTCTTCATTCTCTTCATAGCTATCCTTACTTCCTCCTTGCTAATCCATTGTACTTCATGATTCACTATCCCTACATCATTCAACCTTCTCTTCATTCATCAACCCCTCAAAGTACTCTTTCCATCTCCTCAACACACACTCCTCGTTTGTGAGTATGTTTCCCTCATTATCCTTTATCACCTTTACCTGCTGCACATCTTTCCTAGCTCGGTCCCTCTGTCTAGCCAATCGGTACAGGTCGTTTTCTCCCACCTTAGTGTCCAATCTTTCATGCAACTCTTCATATGCCTTATCCTTAGCCTTCTCTCTCTTTGCCATGCACCTCATCTCCTTATACTCCTGTCTACTTCATCTCTCTGACAATCCCACTTCTTCTTTGCCAACCTCTTTGCCTGTATACTCTTCTGTACTTCGTCATTCCACCACCATGTCTCCTTGTCATCCTTCCTCTGTCCCGATTTGATACCAAGCACCTTTCTAGCTGTCTCCCTTACTAGCTCTGCTGTAGTTACCCAGCTATTTGGTAACTCTTCACTGCCACCCAGTGCCTGTCTTAACTCATTCCTGAACTCCACCTCACAATTACCCTTTTTCAATTTCCACCATTTGATCCTTGGTGCTGCCCTCACACTCCTCCTCCTCTTCTTGATCACCAACGTCATCCTACAAACCACCATCCTATGCTGCCTAACTACACTTTCTCTGGTCACCACTTTACAGTCTCCAATCTCCTTCAAACTGGCCGTCCTACATAACATATCCACCTGTGTGCATCTTCCTCCACTCTTGTATGTCACCCTATGCTCCTCCCTCTTGTTAAAATACATATTCACCACAGCCATGTCCATCCTTTTTGCAAAATCCACTACCATCTGACCTTCTGCATTCCTTTAACACCATACCTACCAATCACTTCCTCATCCCCACTGTTCCCTTCACCAACATGCCCATTGAAATCTGCTCCAATCACCACTCTCTCACCCTTTGGTACAGTCATCACCACTTCATCCAATTCACTCCAAAATTTTTCTTTCTCATCCTTTGCACACCCAACTTGTGGAGCATATGCACTAAACATTAATCATTACACCATCAATTTCCAGCTTCATAAACATCACTCTATCCAACACCCTTTTCACCTCCAAAACACTCTTCACATACTGTTCCTTAAGAATAACTCGTACGCCATTTCTCCTCCCATCCACACCACTCAGGACAAAGAGATCCCACTGTATTCCCTCCTCAACATCAGGTGATCAGGGCAAGCCTGGGAAATCAAAGGTCCCAAAGTTGTCTTTGGAGCATAAATCTGCCTCTATGGCTCCATCTTCCTCTGTTCTGAGCATCTCGAAACCGTAGATACTGATGCCAGTTTCAGCACCGGTCCTGCCTCCAGCACCAATCATAGACCTTACTACGCCTATTTTGACTTCGGCACCTGTGGCCACTAAGACTACTTCATTAGTTACCATTTTGAAACAGACCATTTCGGCTCAGAGTGCCACTTCAGCACCGAGCATTGTACCAACTTCACTGGATTTGACCCCTTTACTTCTGGTCTCAAAACTAGAGACTTCGGTGCCGGCAGACCTATTTTCCCCTTCCATAGATCCGTGTCTAGGCCAAGCGTATAGCCCCTTCATTGAATTTCCTGACTCCCCGTCCAGAGTCTCCACTAGATCCACCAAGAGCCTGTCGAAACATGACTTGGTGCATCTTGTGGACCAGCTGTTGTTAGCCAGGGGGATCCCCACACTTTCTAAGACCCATCCACTTGCAGGACTTGGGTTGACTTATCCACGGACTCCATCTTACACTCCTCCTTCGGTCTCTTTTCCAAAACCTTCTACTCCGGTATCCTTCTTGGAACCTATCACCTCGGCGCCTGCAGTGCATCTCACTCTGATTCAGAGTTTGTCCCTTTAGTCTTCGGCTCCCTCTGAACCAGTCCTTCCTCAGTCTGGGGATTGAGGGATGGCCACTTTGGCCCGGGGCACAGAGACATCTTTCTCCTTGGTTCCATCCTCTGTGCCGATAGCAGCATCCACCCATGGGGGCGGGCTCATCGGAGCGGGGTGTGACCCCGGTCCTGAGGTTGGCTTTCTCTAATGTTCTTAGTGTTTCACTGTTGCAGTCATCACACTTGTGTTATCCTGCCAAGGGGTAGCCCTCGGTCGGCCCGAATACCAGAGGCTTAGTATTTCTGCGTCGCTTGCTGTCGCTTCAAGACCGACATCAGATCATCAAGAGGTATAAAAACAGGCAGCCAATGCCATTGCATCAGTCTTTCTTGCCAAGATGCCCAAAGCAGAAGCAGATGTTCATCGTGCATACAGCTGCAGTCATAACAGATGGGTTCTCCTGCCATCAGGCGGGTCCTCGGTCGGCCGAATTCCAAAGTCTAGGTCCGGCATCGGTTGTTGTCGCTTCTTCCCTGACGTCGGTGCGACAGGGGTATAAAAGAACCAGCCGACGCCATTTTCTTCAGTCTTTCATGCCGCGCGGTGCCCGAAGCAGAAGCAGTTCGCAAGTGCCGGTCGGCCAGCTCCTGAGATTACGAAAAATTTGGAACCGAAGTCTTCTTAAAAGCTAAGTACCCCGTTGGGGAAAGTTTTTTTGCCTCAGACCGATGTCAGACAAAGTTAATAATTGTATTTCTTGTGGGAAGCAAATACCACATAAGGATTTCCATTCCCTCTGTATACCTTGTTTAGGCCCAGACCACGGCGTCTCGGTCTGTCGCTTTTGTGCTACATTCAACAAACGCACTAAGCATCGGGCGGAGTTCGCCTCGCATTATTTTGGAAAAGCATTTAACTATACTATGTCGTCGGATACTCCGACTCCGGTTTTGTCTAAAAAAACGCAAAGACAAGGACCGTCACTCGAGGTCCGCGGCCTCTACCGACACCACGCCAAAGCAGAGTACACGTGGTCCGGTTCTCAGCGAGGCGCCTACGCAGCCCCTGATTACCGATGACACATCTTTGGCGGTGTCTCCTGTACCCGAGGTCGCAGGCTCCTCTGCCCACACCCTGACTACAGATACCGAAGCCACGCTTGGCGTTGAAACGCAGAATGTGGACAGGTCCACCTCAACTCAAGGTGTCTTCAGACCTTCCTCTTCTTTCTCCATCAAGGCTTTCACCAAGTCTAAAGCTACCATGCACCCTAAGAGACCAGCTACACAAGGCCCATCTCCAGGCCCCATGCCTAAGAAACAGATGCTTAAAATGGCTGAGGATTTAATTACTCTAATCAGAGGATGTTCTTCATCTCACATTGCTGCAGTCCTTACACTTGGGTAGTCCGCTGTCCTCGGTCGGCCCGAATATCAAAGTATAAGGCTGACGTCGGTCAAGGCGCATTTGACTGACATCAGGACGTCAGGGTACAAATGTGCATGACCGACGTCATATCCTTAGTCTTTTTTGCCGCATGGTCCGATGCAGAAGCAGCATTGCAAGTGCCGGTTGGCGTTCTGAAATTTTTCGATTTCGGAGTTTCAGACCGAGTCAAAGTTGGCTAAGTACCCCGTTGGGGAATATTTTGGTTTTTTCTTGCCTCAGTGGTTTACCGGATGTCAGAAAAAGTGAATAATTGTATTTCTTGTGGGAAACAGATACCGCATAGAGACTATCATACTTTGTGTATTCCTTGTTTAGGGCCTGAGCACGACGTTGTTGGGTGTCGCTCTTGTGCTAGATTCAATAAGCGCACTATAAAGAGAAGGTTAGATTGTGCCAGGTTAGTCTTGAAGCGGTGCAATTATAAAATGCCGTCGGATGCTCCGGCGCTTCTTCGAAGAAGCGCAAGGACAAAGCAGTTAAGCCTAGGCTAGAAGAACCGTCAGTACCGGACGCCGGTTCTTTAGAGGTGTCGGTGGAGCGGTGGTTCCACGGAGGTTTCTTTGGGATCCCAGGGAGAGACTTTGTTATTGCAGGATGTGGCCTCTCAGGAGGCAGGTCAGGCTGAAGGGGCTTCTCAGGTTACTATACTCCCCTCCCTTCCTAGGGTGGTTAGGCCCTCTCCTTCTGTTTCCAAGGCTTCTCCCAGAGGCAGGCCAGGTTTAGCTTCAGTTGGTGTCACCCGTAGTTCTTCAGGAACTGTGCCCAAGAAGCATATGCTTAAAATGGCAGAAGATTTGATTACTTTGATTAGGGGTTCTTTGCCCCCTCCTGATAAGAGACCTAGGGTGGAGCCTGAGCTAGGGAGTTTTGAGCAGGCTTCGGATGTTTCAGAGTCTTCGGCTGAAGACTTGCAGGAGTATTCTCCTTATTCTGATTCTGATGTGGATGATTCTACTCCTTCCGCTTCTCCTCCTGAGGATTTTTCTTTTTCAGAAACCCTTCATTCCATGAGGGAGCATTTTAAGTGGGAAGGTCAGGACTTCTCTGATTCCAGGAAAAGGCTTAGGGAATTTTTGTTTTTACCCCAGCATAGGCCTTTGGCTATACCTCCTGTTTTGGATGTTGTGGAAGATGTTTTTACAGAGGCTTCTCTTAATCCTGATTCTTTGCCTCCTGCTCCTGTTAAACCGGATAGGTATTACAGGGTACCTGAAGCTCATAAGTATCTTTTTAAGAGTCATAGGGCAGACCCAGAAACTGTTAGTCAGGGGCCTAAAGGTGTTAAGGCTTCTGTTGTCAAAAATCCGGTTCCTACAGATAGAGGCCAGGGCTTTGGATAGATGGGGAAAGAAAGTTTATACTTCTTCCACTCTAGCTATGAGGGCTTTGAATTGTCAGTTCCACATGTTGAAATACCAAAACTATCTCCTTTCACAATTGAAGTCTAAGGTTGATGCTCTGGCGGAAGGTATTGATTGTAAAGAGTTACAAGATTTAGTCCATGTTTCTGAACAGGTGGGTAAGCATTCTTTGCAATGTGGTTTTGATGCTGTACAGGCCTCGTCTAGGGTGGCTGCCACTGGGTCAGTTCTTCGCAGGCACGCCTGGCTGAGGGATCAGAATTTATCTGACCATGTTAAAACAAGGATTTTGGATGCTCCTTAACAATCTGATGTGTTGTTTGGTTCTCCTGTTGAGACAGTTTTAAAGAAAATGGAAGACAAGGCTAAGTCTATGCAGACTGTTAAAGATTTTTTGCAGGTTCAGCCTCCAAAGTTTAGTAGAAATTGGCCTACTAAGGGGTGGACGTATCCTTCTTATGATTCCCAGTCTAGGGATAGATCTAGACGTGGTAGGGGCAGAGCTCAGGGCTCTTTCAGGCCTAGAACAGGGAGTTCTCCTGCACAGTCTTCGGGTGAGGGCAGGGGTCAGTCCTTTCGTAAACAGACCCAATGACCTACCTTTTCAGCTGCCAGAGCCTTCTCGTCTGGCAGCGCCTTTGGGAGGAAGGTTGGCACTTTTCAAAGAAAATTGGAGTTTAATTACCCAAGACAGATGGGTATTGGATATCATACACCACGGTTACAGGTTTTATTTCCATACCTTGCCTCCTTTCAAAGGCATGCCAGACGTTCCTCCTCAACAAAGAATAGAGGCTCACAAGCAAATTTCTCTGTTACTTCAAATAGGGGCCATTCAGCCGGTCCCTATGCCAGAAGTGGGCCTAGGATTTTATTCTCGCCTGTTCCTAGTACCAAAGAAAGGGAACACGTGGAGACCAATTTTGGACTTATCTATCCTCAACACTTATCTGGACATTCCCAAGTTCAAAATGTTGACGTTACAGCAGCTTTTACCTCTGCTGGGCAAAGATCATTGGATGGTAACTTTGGATCTCAAGGAGGCTTATCTTCATGTTCCTATCAGACTGAGTTGCAGGAAGTATCTGCGTTTTCGAGCTGGGACTTCTCATTATCGGTTCTCTGCATTGCCCTCTGCATTGCCCTTTGGCTTATCTACTGCGCCCAGAGTGTTCACGAAAGTTCTGGCTCCAGTGATAGCTTTCCTCAGGTTAAAAGGAATACAGATCTATCCTTATTTGGACGATTGCCTGATTCTAGCTCCAGGAAGGGACGAGCTTCTTCATCATTTGGATTATGTGATAGCAGTGCTAAGATGCCTGGGGTATTCTGTGAACGAAATAAAGTCCAGTCTAGTACCCTCTCAGGACATGTGCTTTCTGGGTGTGAGACTGAATACAGCATCCCAGATGGCCTTTTTGACCCCGGACAAACAAAAGAATCTTTCCCTTTACTTTCATCAGTTGTCTCATCAGTCCAGGCTGACTGCAAGGACAGTCCTTCAAGCCTTGGGGTTCATGGCATCTTGTATTCTGGTGCTTCCCAATGCCAAACTGCATATGAGGAAGCTACAATGGTATCTCAAAAATGTATGGACACAGCACTGCCAGGATTTGGACACTGTCATTCAAATAATACCTTGCATTCAAAAGGAATTGTTGTGGTGGGCTCAGGAATGTCACCTAAACAAGGGACTCTCTGTGACCCGGCCAGAGGCGAGTCAGATTCTAACGACAGATGCCTCAGACAAAGCTTGGGAGCTCATCTGAATGGAAAGTGGATACAAGACAAGTGGCCTGCCAGACTACAACATCTACATATCAACTTGAAAGAGATGTTAGCAGTCCAGTTTGCATTAATAGCTTTCAAGGATTTACTTCTTCCAGGGCAGGTGTTGATTCTAACAGACAACACAACTGTCATGTGGTACATCAACAAGCAAGGCGGAACACATTCTTATCCTCTATGCAGGCAAGCAATGATTTTGTGGGAGACTGCTCTCAGTTTACAGCTAAATCTTCAGGCAAGGTTTCTGCCGGGAGCACAGAACTCCTTAGCAGATGTGTTGAGCAGACAAATTATGGATCCCCACGAGTGGAAATTGGATCCTCATGTATTTCAGAATTTGATAGTGTCATGGGGAACTCCAGACATAGATCTGTTCGCTTCTCCACTAAACCACCAGCTGCCAAAGTTTTGCACAAAAAGGTTTCATCCCACAGCTTGGAAAGTGGATGCTCTTTCCTTCAATTGGAGCAATCTTCATGTGTATGCCTTTCCACCTCTGCCTCTCCTCCCAAAGGTACTACTAAAGGCCAGACAAGACAAGCCAAGGATGATTTTGATAGCTCCAGATTGGCCTCGACAGCATTGGTACCCATTACTGAGAAGCCTGGTACGGAAGCCTCCATGGCCTTTGCCTTGATTCCACACCTGTTGTCTCAGGAGGACAGTCATTTGCTCAATGTCAAGCTTCACTCTCTGCACCTAACAGCCTGGCATATTCTGTTTTGAACCATAGTGGGCCTCCACTTCCACAGCAAGTTTTGAATGTTATTTTGGAAGCTAGAAGGCCTAGTACAAGGAAAGTGTACGCAGATAAATGGAAGAGATTTTTGTTTTGGAGTGCAGCAAAGGATTTTGATGTTTCTGAGCCTAATTTAAGTGTGGCTCTTCAATATCTTACTGAGTTACTGGACAAAGGTTTGTCCTTCTCTTCTATTAAGGTTCATGCTGCAGCAATTTCGGCTCACTATGATTGTGACCCACCATTGTTTTCTCATCCTTTGTTCAAGCAATTTCTTAGAGGGGCAAAGAATATAAGACCCCACGAAGAGCTCCTACTCCTGCTTGGGATCTCAATTTTGTGTTGGAGAAACTCACTCTACAACCTTTTGAGCCTGCAGCTACTACTGAACTAAAGTTTTTATCATGGAAGACTGCTTTTTTGTTGGCTATTACCTCTGCAAGAAGGGTTTCTGAGTTGCAGGCCCTTATGGCAGTTGAGCCTTTCTTAATTTTCCATAAGGATAGGGTATCTTTACATACTAATCCTTCCTTTATGCCTAAAGTGGTTTCTAGTGTGGCTTTAAACCAAACTATTCATTTGCCTACTTTTTATGCAAATCCCCAAAATAAAGGGGAAAAGATTTTGCACACTTTAGATGTACACAGGCAGTTGCGATATTATTTGGACAGAACTAAAGGGTTCAGGCAGTCTCAGCAGTTATTTGTTTCTTTTGCTTTGAGTTCTCAGGGCAAGCCTGTGTCAAAACAAACTATTTCTAAGTGGATTGGGTTTTGCATTGCTTTCTGTTATTCCCATCATGGCAAGGAGATTCCAGCTGGGATCAGGCCTCATTCCACTAGGGCTACTGCCACTTCGACAGCTTTTTTGAGGGGAGTGGCAACTAAGGATATTTTGGAGGCAGCTACTTGGAGTTCAGTGCATACTTTCTCTAGGCATTATCACCTACCACTTTACTCTAAATCCAGGGCTGGTTTTGCCACTGCTGTTTTGCAGGGCATTTTGGCAGCTCCTGCTTCCTTATAGTTTGGCCATCCTCCCTTACCTCTGCTTTGGGATTCTACCCAAGTGTAAGGACTGCAGCAATGTGAGATTAAGAACATAGTACAGTTTTGTACCTACCATAAATGTAGATGTTCGAAGATCCACATTGCTGCAGTCCAATACCCTCCCTCCTTCCCTCTGTAGTTAGAGGCGGTTGTGTGGGTTGGGTTGTCAATAGGGTGTATATTGTATATATTGTACATATTTTAGTGCTAGGATGGTTGGTTGGTTGTTTGCTGTCTTTTGGTTTTGACCTTTATTTTTAGGGTCTTCTGACATCTGGGGCAAGAAAAGACTGAGGATATGACGTCGGTCATGCGCATTTGTACCCTGACGTCCTGATGTCAGTCAAATGCGCCTTGACCGACGTCAGCCTTATACTTTGATATTCGGGCCGACCGAGGACAGCGGACTACCCAAGTGTAAGGACTGCAGCAATGTGGATCTTCGAACATCTACATTTATGGTAGGTACAAAACTGTACTTTCTCAGCCACCTCCGGACAAAAGACCCAGAGTGGAGGAAGATTCCCCCTCCTCTGATCAGGGCTCCATTATTTCAGAGCACTCTGATCAGGAACAGTCTTACTCCCCTTTTGAAGACTCTGATGCAGAGGAATCTATTCCTTCTGTATCCCCCCCTGAGGATTACTCATTTGGTGAAACTCTGCATACCTTAAGGGAACACTTCCACTGGGAAGGCCAGGATTGTTCAGATTCCAAGAAAAGGCTCAGGGAATTTCTTTTGTTACCCCAGCACAGGCCTCTGGCTATACCTCCTGTCCTGGACATCCTAGATGATGTTTACTCGGAGGCCTGCCTTAACCCGGACTCTCTTCCTCCAGCTCCAGTTAAGCCTGACAGGTACTGCAGGGTTCCTGACTCACACCAGTTTCTATACAAAAGCCATGCTGCTGACCTAGAAACCATCTCACAGGGGCCCAAGGGAGTTAAGGCCTCCATTGCCAAAAACCCATTGCCTTCCGAGAGAGATTCCAGATCCTTAGAAAGGTGGGGGAAAAAGGTATATACCTCGGCTACCTTATCCATGAGGGCCTTAAACTGTCAGTTTCATATGCTAAAATACCAACAGTTTCTGTTATCTCAATTGAAAAGTAAAATGTCACAACCTGAACAACCAGACATGAAGGAGTTGCAGGATTTGATGCATAGTGCAGAGCAAGTGGGTAAACATACCTTATGTGGTTTTGATGCTCTAGAGGCCTCATGTAGAGCTGCTGTTACAGGCTCAGTCATACGTAGGCATGCCTGGCTCAAGGAACAAGCCTTGCCTGATCATGTCAAAGCTAAATTACTAGGCGCCTCTTCAAAAGGATGTACTATTTGGGGCAAATGCTGAGGAAGTATTACGGAAAATGGAGGAAAAGGCTAAATCAATGCAAACTGTGAAAGAATTTCTGCAGGTTCAACCCCATGTTTTAGTAGAAATTGGCCTTCCAAAAACTGGTCCTTTCCTGCCACAGACAGACCCCAAAGAGGCAGATACAGGCACCCGAGGGGCAGGGGACAAACACAAGGCTCGTACAGAGGCAGACAATGGCAAGCTCCTACACAGAGGTGGTGAGGACAACTCGCAATCTTTCAGAAAGCAAAACCAATGACTTTCCCCTTTGCATGCCAACCAGGTCTCAAATGGCAGCCCCCTTAGGAGGAAAGCTGGCACTATTCTCAAAAAATTGGCATATTGTCACAAAGGACAAATGGATCCTGAACATTATAAACAGAGGTTACAAATTCCATTTTCATACCCTTCCAAAAATGAAAGTCATGCCAAACCTGCCACACAATCAAAGGGCAGAGGCACAAAAGCAAATTTCAGATCTTATAAACATGAAAGCTATTCAAGAGGTACCTACACACGAACAAGGTCAAGGTTTTTATTCCAGGCTATTTCTGGTGCCAAGGAAGGGAAAAGATTGGAGACCTATTTTGGATCTTTCCATCCTAAACCCATTCCTACTCGTACCAAAATTCAAGATGCTCACTCTACAGCAACTTCTTCCCATGCTGGGCAAGGAGTCTTGGCTGGTAACATTGGACCTCAAGGAGGCATACCTGCATGTCCCAATCAGACAAAATTGCAGAAGATACCTCAGATTTCTTGCAGGTTCAACCCATTATCAATTCTCTGCATTGCCCTTTGGTTTATCTACTGCGCCCAGAGTATTCATGAAATGCCTGGCATCAGTAATTGCCTACTGCAGACTTCAAGGGATACAAATATACCCTTATTTGGACGACTGCCTGATCCAAGCGGACAGCAAGCACATTCTTCTGAAACATCTGGCTTATGTAATAATGTTATTAAACTCTCTAGGATACACAGTCAACAAAGAGAAATCAAGACTAATACCCTCTCGGAAGATAATTTTCCTGGGTGCCAATTTGGACACAAACACCCAGATGGCCTACCTCACGCCAGAAAAGCAGGGGCAACTAATTATACTTCAGAACACTGGCAAATTGCACCAGGCTGACTGCAAGGAAAATCCTGCAGGCTCTGGGATTCATGGCATCTTGCATCTTACTAATCCCATGTGCCAAGCTGCATATGAGAAAACTACAATGGTACCTAAAAAACATATGGTCTCAACACAGCCACAGTTTGGAAACAATAATACCACTAATTCCATGTCTGCAAAAGGAATTTCTGTGGTGGGCTCAAGCATGCCAAACAAACACAGGTCTTCCATTCAGCAAGCCTCAAGCAAATCAAGTCATCACAACAGACACCTCGGACTACGCCTGTGGGGCGCACATGACAGACCGGTGCATTCAGGGCAAATGGACCCAAAAAGAAAAGCACCTTCACATCAATCAAAAAGAAATGCTAGCAGTGATAAATGCTATTACAGCTTTCAAGGACCTTCTACAACCAGGTCAGCTATTGATAAGAACAGACAACACCACAGTTATGTGGTACATAAACAAGCAGGGAGGAACACATTCTTATCCCCTATTCAGACTGGCCATGTCACTTTGGAACATGGCCATGGACTTACAAATGGAACTACAAGCACAGTACTTGCCAGGCAAGGAAAACACGCTGGCAGACAACCTAAGCAGGAATATGACAGATCCACACGAATGGAAGTTGCATCCAAAAGTTTTTACAGAAATAATCCAAGAATGGGGAAGGCCAGACATAGATCTCTTTGCCTCCCACAAAAATCATCAATTGACAAAATTCTGCTCGAGGATCTCCCATCCAAAGGCCTGGAGAGTGGACGCTCTCTTTCAGTTGGACATCAATGACAGTTTATGCCTTCCCACCTCTTCCTCTGCTGCCCAAAGTCCTATTGAAGACCAGAGCAGACAGACCAAAGATGATCCTCATTGCTCCAGACTGGCCAAGGCAACACTGGTACCCACTCCTGAGGAGCCTGACACATTCCCCACCATGGACCCTGCCTCTAATGCCGCCTCTTCTGACTCAGCACAGCTTCAAAACTCTTCACAGTCAGCTGAAAACACTCAATCTAGCCGCATGGAAGATTCCTTAGCATCGCAGCAGGCCCTGCTCTCCAAGGAGGTGCAGGATGTTATTTTGGAGGCCAGAAGGCCATCAACTAGAAAAGCTTAATCTGCAAAATGGAAACGTTTTTGTGTTTGGAATGAGAAAAAGGGCCAGTGCCCTGGAAAACTGAATTTACCTCAAATACTACAATATTTGGCTGAACTGCTAAGCAGTGGACTTTCGTTCTCCTCCATCAAAATCCATGCCTCAGCCATTTCTGCAGAATACAACACTGATCCACCTTTATTCTCTCACCCTCTATTAAGACAGTTCCTCAGAGGGGCTAAGAATTTAAGACCTCCAAGAAAACAACCAATACCTGCTTGGGATCTTAATTTCATTCTGGAAAAACTGACTTTGCCTCCTTTTGAGCCAGCTGCCTCATCAGATTTACAATATTTGTCCTGGAAAACAGTTTTCCTTCTGGCTATCACTTCAGCTCGTAGAGTTTCAGAACTACAGGCTCTTATGGCTGTCCAGCCTTTTATCATCTTCCATCAAGACAGAGTTTCATTACGTACCAACCCGTCCTTTATGCCTAAAGTGGTATCCAGGGTAGCTTTAAATCAGGCCATACATTTACCTACTTTTTATCCTAATCCTCAAAACAAAGGGGAGAGATTACTGCATTCCTTGGACATCCACAGATAACTGCGTTATTACTTGGACAGAACAAAGCCTTTCAGAAAATCAGAACAGCTTTTTGTGGCCTATGCGGTAGGAGCTCAAAGAAAGTCAATATCCAAAGAGACAATCTCAAAATGGATAGCCTACTGCATACGTTTTTGCTATTCCTTTCATGGCAAAACTGTACCTACAGGCATTAGAACTCATTCTACCAGGGCCACAGCCACCTCTGCAGCCTTCCTCAGAGGAGTACCTACCAAGGATATTTTAGAAGCAGCCACTTGGAGTTCTGTGCATACCTTCTCTAAGCACTACAACCTGCCATTATACTCCAAATCTAGAGCAGGCTTTGCCACTGCAGTCTTGCAGGGCAGTTTGGCGCCTCCTAGCTCCACCTAGTGCCTACCACCCCTTTCTTAGCTTTGGGATTCTACCCATCTGTTATGACTGCAGCTGTATGCACGATGAACATAGTACAGTTTTGTATCTACCATAAATGTAGATGTTAGAGTGCTAATACAGCTGCAGTCCAGGTTTCCTTCCCTCCTTCCCCTCTAGGGGTCTTCTTTTATGGTGTATTTGCTTGCAACTACTGGTCTTGATTATATTGCATTGCATTATTACATAATTTTAGGTATTGCCTTCCTTCTGGGGGCACCTGACATCTGGAGCAAGAAAAACTGAAGAAAATGGCGTCGGCTGGTTCTTTTATACCCCTGTCGCACCGACGTCAGGGAAGAAGCGACGACAACCGACGCCGGACCTAGACTTTGGAATTCGGCCGACCGAGGACCCGCCTGATGGCAGGAGAACCCATCTGTTATGACTGCAGCTGTATTAGCACTCGAACATCTACATTTATGGTAGGTACAAAACTGTACTTTCACATGAGTGCCGACTGGCTGTTACTTGAGTTTTCATTTCCTAAATAGAATCATCCTGAAGACTTCTAAATCTAAGTACCTCATTGGGGATCCTTTTTCTTGCTCTAACAGATGTCAGAAAAAGATAACGATCGTCTCACCTGTGGAAAGTAAATACACCGAGATTTCCATTCTTACTGCATCACTTGCTTAGGCCCAGACCACAACGTACCTCACTGTCGGTTTTCTGATTTGTTCAATGTCTGCACTATTTGTCGTCGGGCCCTTATTGTAGATAAATACTTTTGTTCTCTATCTCCGTATTCCAAAATGGCTTCAGTAAGCCATCCGACTACTGATCTTCCAAAAAAACTTTTCTGTTAAGCTAGTCGCCAGTTCAGTACTCGGGCGCTATCGCAGCCCCAGATGCCCGCTTTGGATTCACAGGCTGCTACTGAGACCCGTTCGGAGTCCGGTATGCCGCGAGACTCTTCTTTGACTATGAAACCTGCGGACGTCTCTACCTTGGATGGGTCCGATGCCACTGTGCAGGCACCAGCTTTTGAGGAAGTTCTTCGCACTACCGATATTCGACACAGACCGACTTCTTTCACATCTTCAGTTCTTTCTAAAACTGCCGAGTTTCTAAGGCCAAGAGTACGAGCTACACCGAAAAACCCAAACTCAAACGCCTGCTTCCTTGCCACAATCTTAGATGCTTAAAATGGCAGAAGACCTGATCATGCTGATTAGGGGAAGCCAGCCTTCCCCTGCTAAAAGAAAGGGACTTGTCCCCAAAAGCTTTAACTGACCAAGAGTCCGACTCTGAGGTTGAATATGAAGACATGCCCTTATCTGCCTATGAGGATTCAGATGCAGAGGAATCCATTCCTTCTGCCTCCCCTCCAGAGGACTTCTTTTGGTGAAAACCTACATACTTTGAGAGAGCATTTCCATTGGGAATGCCAGGATTATCCTCAGTCCAAAAAGAGACTCCGGGATTTTGCGATATACCACAGCACAGACCCTTAGCTATCCCTCCTGTACTGGATGTTGTGGATGATGTCTTTATGGAATCCCATTCTAACTTCTGATACTTTACCCCCTGCTCCAAGGAAATCTCTTCAAAAATCCTAATGCTGACCCAGAGGCCATTCCCAAGGACCTAAAGGAATAAAAGCAACTACAGCTAGGACTCCCACCCCCTCGGACAGGGATTCTGGAGCTTTAGACAGATGGGTTAAAAAAGTATACACCTCTGCAACTCTTGCCATTAGAGCATTGTATTGTCAGTTCCACATGCTGAAATACCAGCAACATACTATAGAACTTAAGCAAAAATTATTACCTTTCCTGACTGTGCAGAAAATAAAGAATTACAGGAGCTTCTCCATTCTGCAAGCAAGTCAGCAAGCATACTCTGCAATGTGGGTTTGACGCCCTAGAAGCATCTTGCAGGGCAGCAGTCACAGGTTCTGTACTTAAAAGGCATGTCAAAACAAAATTATTGGATGCTCCCCTGAACATGGACAATGTTTGGCACCAAAGCAGAAGAGGTTTTAAAAAAGATGGAAGAAAAGGCCAAGTCTATGCAGACAGTCAAAGATTTTTTGCAAGTGCAGCCTCCAAGATTCAGTAGGCATTGCCCCTCAAAACATTGGTCCTTTCCAGCTCCCTCAAGGCCATCTCAACGTAGACCTAGGGGAAACAGACCCTCCAGATTACAGTCTCGGGGTATGCAGAGATCTAAGCAATGGAGTACCTCTACTTCTAAATCTGGGAGTGCTAAGCCACCCCCTTACAGAAAGAATTCACAATGACTTCTCAACTCCACTCCTCACCTCTGCCCAACTGCTCGTGCCCTTAGGAGGAATTGTCCACCATGCAAAATACTGGTCCTCCATCACCAATGATTGATGGGTCCTCAACATAGTATCCCAGGGGTACAGATTTTATTTCCACACGCTGCCAACCCCAAAAGGGTTCCTTGGCCTTCCTCCAAACCAGTGGGCAGAGGCACAAAGCCAAGTTCAGTCCCTGCTCTCCATAAGGGCAATTCAGCCTGTTTCTGCAGAACAGGCCAAGGTTTTTATTCCAGACTTTTCCTGGTACCCATAAAAGAGGGCACCTGGTGCCCAATCCTAGATCTATCCATTCTAAACACCTTCCTGGTGGTACCAAAATTCAAAATGCTCACCCTACAGCACCACCTTACTGTGTTGTCCAAAGAAGCCTGGTTAGCCACCCTAGACCTAAAGGAGGCCTATCTGCACATCCCAGTCAGGGACTCCTGCAGGAAATATCTACATTTCAAGGCAAGATCTATGCATTATCAGTTCTCTGCACTTCCCTTTGGCGTATCCACTGCTCCCAGAGTTTTCACAAAATGCCCGGCTCCAGCCATTGCCTACTGCAGACAGAGAAATATTCAAATTTACTCCTACTTGGACGATTGCCTTATTCAGGCAGTCAGCCAAGAAAAGCTGCTGCAGCACCTGACATTTGTAAAGGACCTTCTAACCTCCCTGGGGGACACTATCAACGAAAAGAAATCCAAACTAGTCCCCAGTCAAAAACTTGTAATCCTGGGAGCAAGCTTGGACACAGCAACCCAGATGGCATTCCTTACTCCAGAAAATCAAGCCCGTCTGACAGCTACTTCGCTCAAATGGCCACCAGAACCCAGCCATCTACAAGGAAAATCCTGCAGGCTCTAAGGTTCATGGCCTCCTGCATTCTACTAATTCCATATGCCAGACTGCATATGAGGAAACTTCAGTGGTACTTAAAAAGTCTTTGGTGCCAACACTCTCAGGACCTGGAAACTATCCTACCTATAATACCTTGTCTAAGGTTAAAGCTCCTTTGGTGGCCAGAAGCATACAACCACAACAAGGGGCGTCTCTTTACACAACCCCACGCCACCCAGACCCTAACCACAGACTCATCAGATTATTCCTGGGTTACACATCTAGAAGGCAGGTGCATTCAGAGCCGCTGGAGCCCAAACCAAATTCATCTGCACATCAACCAAAAAGAGATGCTAGCTGTTCAGCACGCTCCGACAGCTTTCAGATGTTCCTCGTGATTCACTATTGCAGTCATTACATTTGGATAATCTGCTGGCAGGTTGCCTTCAGTCGGCCTGAATATCAAAGTCTTGGGTCCTGCGTCGGTTGCTGTCTCCTCTTCCATGATGAGGTCGTCAGGGGTATAAAACATGCAGCCAACGCCATTTTCTTTACTCTTTCTTGCCGCGCGGTGCCCGAAGCAGAAGCAGTTCACAAGTGCTGGTTGGCAGACTCCTGAAATTTTCGCATTCGAGTTTCAGAACCGAAGTCTTCAATTAAAGATAAGTACCCCATTGGGGAAACTTTTTTTCTTGCTCCTTACCGATGTCAGTAAAAGTTAATAATTGCATTATTGTGGGAAGCAAATACCTCATAAGGATTTCCATTTGTACTGTATTCCTTGCCTAGGCCCAGATCATAACGTGTCTTGCTGTCGTTTTTGTGCTAGATTTAACCAACGCACTATTAAGCATCTGTATATCTTTGCTCCAAAATATTTTGGCAACAGATTTAACTACCCTGAAATGTCGTCTGATAGCAATCCGACTACCGGAGTTGACAAAAAATGCAAAGAAAAGGACAGAGCCATACCATCGAGGTCCAAAACTGACGACAAAGCTTCTCCTAAGCCAGTCACCAGTTCGCCGGTACTCAGGTGCTTTCGCAGCCCCTGATACCCGCTACTTTCGAGTCGCAGGCCTCTACCGAGACCCATGTGGAGTCCGGCATGCCGCAAGATTCTCAGAGTATTGTACCCACGGATGTCTCTCCCTTGGATGGGTCCGGAGCCTCTGAGCAGACACTGGCTTCTGAGGGTGATGTTCATCGTGCATACAGCTGCAGTAATCACAGATGGGTTTTCTGCCGTCAGGCGGGTCCTCGGTCGGCCGAATTCCAAAGTCTAGGTCCGGCGTCAGTTGTTGTCGCTTTCTTTCCTGACGTCAGTGAGGCAGGGGTATATAAGACACAGCCGACGCCATTTTCTTCAGTCTTTTGCCGCGGTGCCCGAAGCAGAAGCAGTTCGCAGTGCCGGTCGGCCAGCTCCTGAATTTACAAAAATTGGAAACGAAGTCGTCTTTAAAGCTAAGTACCCGTTGAAACTTTTCTTGCCTCAGACCGATGTCAGAAAAAGTTAACAATTGTATTTCTTGTGGGAAGCAAATACCGCAAAAGGATTTCCATTCCCTCTGCATACCTTGTTTAGGCCCAGACCACGACGTCTCGGGCTGTCGCTTTTGCGCTACTTTCAATAAACGCACTATTAAGCGTCGGGCGGAGTTCGCCCAACACCTTTTTGGTAAAAGTTACCATAAAATACGATGCTAAGTGCTCGAAAGTACCACCAGGCAGCTAAATGAATAAAAATCCACAGTTTATTCACAGACCACACAATAAATATAAACGCTCTTCTAACACAGGTACCAATTGCGTTTTCGTCTCACTATGTGGGACTTCATCAGATACTGAAAAGTTGTGCTGATACTATTTAAATACTTTAACTACTTTACAATTGATGTAATTTACCAATTAAAAGCTGATCTTTCATAGTTTAAATTGACAAATCAGCTTCACTTCTTCATGAATATTCATAAGTATTCATGCATATTCAAGATCTTCTTAGTGTTGCAAACCTCCGTTCCATAAAGAACTTTTGTAAATGAAATGGAGATTGCGCACCAATGTGTTTCCGCACTGACATTTCTACTTATAAATTCATATACCAATTCTTATAATAAATAAGTAAATAAATACATAAATACGTTTAAAAACCATCCTTAAAAATTTCATAATTATAACAGCTTCCTTAAGCTCTTCTCTAGCCTAATATTAAAATAGTAAAGTGCATTTAGTGTGTATAAATCTTGTATGTATCATAAAAACTACTTCATACTACCTATTTGTATATAAGGGACACCTAGAAAATGTGTTAAATTCAATTAAAATTCAATTAAAAATTTCTTTGTGTATAAAATTGATTTCTCCCTCTTCTTAATAATGTTGTAAAGGTCTGCTACCCTCTAGTGTTGGAAACTGGAATTCATTAACTTAAATTTTATTAGATTTTAACCTTAACATAGCTCCTATGGATATATGGTCATTTAATCCTGGGCTTTTACTTGCATCAAGATGCATCTGCCACCATAACTCCCTACTTTCTAATATATCCTCCCAAGGACCTCCCCTGGGGTCCACCTGGATCTGTTCTAATACAAAAAAACAAGTAGGTTGCTCCCAAACAATTTTTAGTGTGTTTATAAAGTGCCTTGGTCTCTCTCTCTTTTTTAATGTCATAGGTGTGTTCGTAGACCCTCTTTTTTAAGGGTCTCTCTGTCTTTCTAACGTAGAAAGAGTGACATTTCTGACATGTCGCTAAATATACTACTCACTGCGTATCGCAGTTATAATAACTATAACTTTTTATTAATTTCTTTCTACTCTCCAGATATATTTCCTTCTTATTTGTTATAAAAATACATTGAGCACACCTACCACACTTAAGTTCCTACTGTCTGGTTAGGTTTTATTCTCTTTATCATTCCTGTTCTTTCTAACATATTCCTAATGTTAGGAGGATTTTTATATACAATTTTAGGTACTATTTTTTTGACTTCCTCTGTCAGTTAAGGTTAAAAATTTATTCCATTCTCTATTAACTATTCCCCCAATATTTTTATTGGAGGAATTATATTCTAGTATCAATCTTCTTTGATAATTTTCTCCTTTATTATCTATTTTTCCTGTTTTTTCTATTTTTTCATTTCCTATTACATTAGTGGTAGTTTGTTCCACCCCTTTGATAGGGTGGAATCTTCCACTTCTACCTATCTCAATTTCTTTCCTTATATTTCTTATAAACTCGATAGGATAACCTTTGTCCAGGAACATATTTTCCAATCTATCACATTCTATGCAAAAATCCTCTTGTCGACTCGTCATTCTGGACCCCCTCACAAATTGTCCTTTTAAGATGTTTTTCTTACTGTGGAAAGGGTGTGCACTTTTGAAGTGTAGAAAGGAATTAACATAGGTTGATTTCCTGTATACTTTTGTTTCAAAACTATTTTTGTATTTGTAGATCTCCACATCTAAGTAGTTAAGCACATTTTTGTTTGTAGTGTAAGTAAATTTCAAAAAACTTGTAGTAGTATCTAAATATTCCATGAATTCTAGGAAGTTTTTTTCGCCCCCTATCCAGAAAATAACTATATCATCCAAAAATCTATGGTATAATACCCAATTGTCTTTATATTTGGAATTTGTGATATATTTCTCTTCCCATCTGGATAGTACTAAATTCGCATATGTAGGGGGCGCATGCTGCTCCCATTGAAACTCCAGATTTTTATTTATAATATTCGCCATTGAAAATTAAATAGTTATTTTTCAAGATCACATCCATAAAATTTACAGTGGCTATTTTTTCTTCATGTCATGATACTATCTAAGAAAATACTTTCTTCAAACAATTTCATTCCTTCTTTATGTGGAATACAAGAGAATAAGTCAACAATATCTATAGTAATGAAGGTAATATCTTCCTTATACATATTAGGTGTTAATTCCCTTAGAAAATTTAATATAATTTTATTATTAACCCATATATGCTTTGCTTTTGTGTCAATATATTTAGCTAATGGGACAGTCATTGCTCCCTCTGCTGACACTATGGGTCTTAGTGGGGGGTTTTCCTGGTTTTTGTGTATTTTGGGTATACCGAAAATTGTGGCTACCCTTGGTTTTTTCACTTTTAAAAAATTGACAGTTTTGATATCAATAACTTTTTCCCGAAATAGGTCCTGAATTATTAATTCTATTTTCTTATGCGCCATCTCAACCTCCTGTTTTGAAGCTACACAATATTTGTCTTCGTCATTTAAAATAGTACGCATTTTTGCTTCATATAAAATTTTATCCATTATTACTATCCCCACCCCCTTTATCAGGTTTCATGATTCTCACTGTGTTATCCTCAGTGATTTCTTTTAATAGTTCTTTCTCATCCTTTGATAAATTCTGGTGGAAATAAGTTCTTTTCCTAGTATGATTCTTTCTTATTTCATTTTCCAACACCATCTCAAAATTCTTAATTTGTGGTAGTAGGGGGGGGGGTTGTATGTAGATTTCCTAGTCAATTCTATAATTTCTTTGTTTTCTTTATTCTCCTTATTAAATCCTGCTCTGGAGGCCAAAACAGTTAAATTAATTTTCCTTAAGAAAAGCTTCATATCTATGATAGTACTAGCTGTATCTCCTTTCCTAGATGGAATATATTTTAACCCTTTACTCAGTAATTTAAAATGTTTTTTATTAAGAATATTGTTACTAAAATTATATATAGAAAATCCTTCAAAACTATTTTTAACATTTTCTTGGTGAATATCATTATTCTCTGTCATACTTTTATTGTCGTTATCAATGTTATAATTTAAATCAGAAACAAAATCAGAATCAGGAACAACATCACAACTAGGCTCAGCATCTAAATTAAAATTAAGGGCATGTTCTTGTCCAGTATCATAATGGGTGAGGGTATCTAATACCTGAATCTCCCTCTCCCCCCCCCCCCCGCATCCGAAAATTCCCTCTCCTGTCGTTTGTTTGCTCAAAGAAAAATTCTTGATCTTTATTTCCCAATGATGGGAATTCCATGTCATATAGATGTTCCTCAAATGTATCTCTATTATAATTCCTATTGTCATCCCTATTGTTTTTAATTTTATTATTATTCTTACTTCCATTGTAATAATTATTGTTATGTACAGGTTTAGGATAACTCATGTCATTTGCATATTCATAAATGTCCCTATTCAATTTATTAAATTTACGCTGTATAATTTCATCACATTTCAAGTCAATGTCACTTCTAATTTTAAAATATTTTTCTTTCTCTTCCTTAATGCTAAAAATCATGTCACTTTTAATACATACATCAATTTCCTCAATTTCCTTGTCTAAAATCTTTAATTTTCTTTCATTTTCGTCAATAATATGTTGCACAACTTCTAACCCACATTTATTAAAAGTTTTCACTAAACTTTCATAAAAAACTGTACCCATTTGCACATTATTAGGGTATTTACAAATACGAAGTCCCTTCGGGACTATTTCCTTGTTAATACATTCTTTTAAATAAGCGTTTTCAATAGTACAAGTTCTATATTGTAACATAAGTTTATAGAGCTTGTCTAATTTCACGCTATGTGTCACCATCCGCAACACTTTTTTTCTTATTGTCAGTACAATGAAAATTAAAGTTCTTCTGAAGCCACTTGTTGGTGGTTGAAACATTAACAGTACCTGTAGTGGTTTTAGGTCTAGCCCCTAAGTCCTTGCGTACCGTTCCTCTTTGGGAACCTTTTTACCTTTACCTTTTTGGTAAAGCCTTTGATTATAAAATGTCGTCGGAGACTCCGACTACCGTTTTGTCCAAAAAACGCAAGGACAAGGACTGACACGCGAGGTCCGCAGTCTCCACCGACACCACGCCAAAACCGGCTACACGTGGTCCGGTTCTCAGCGAGACGCCTATGCAGTCCCTGACTACCGACGACACTCCTTTGGCGGTGTCTTCTGTAACCGAGACCGCAGGTACCTCGGCCCATACCCAGACTACAACCACCGAAGCCACTGTGAGCGTTGAGCCTCCTAATGTGGACAGGTCCACTTCCACCCATGGTGTCTTTAGACCCTCATCTTCTTTTTCCATTAAGGCCTTTACTAAGTCCAAATCCGCCAGGCATCCCAAGAGGCCTGTTGCACAGGGCCCATCTCCAGGCCCCATGCCTAAAAAACAGATGCTTAAAATGGCTGAGGATTTAATTACTCTTATCAGGGGTTCCCAACCCCCTCCAGACAAGAGACCCAGAGTGGAGGAAGATTCTCCCTCTTCTGATTAGGGCTCCATTTTTTTCAGAACATTCTGATGTAGAGGAACACTCTTACTCCCCTTTTGAGGATTCTGATGCAGAGCAGTCCATTCCTTCTGTATCTCCTCCAGAGGATTTTTCTTTTGGGGAAACCTTGCACACCTTGAGGGAACACTTCCATTGGGAAGGCCAAGACTTTTCTGATTCCAAGAAAAGACTTAGGGAATTTCTTTTGTTACCTCAACACAGACCTCTGGCGATACCTCCTGTCTTGGACATACTTGATGATGTTTATTCGGAGGCTTGCCTTAATCCGGATTCCCTGCCTCCTGCCCCAGTCAAGCCTGATAGGTACTACAGAGTTCCCAACTCTCACCAATTCCTTTACAAGAGCCATAATGCTGACCCTGAAACCATTTCTCAAGGCCCCAAGGGAATGAAGGCCTCTACTGCTAAGAATCCACTTCCTTCCGAAAGAGAGTCTAGATCCTTAGAAAGGTGGGGAAAAAAGGTATATACCTCTGCCACCCTAGCCATGAGGGCCCTAAATTGTCAGTTCCATATGCTTAAATATCAGCAGTTTCTGTTATCACAATTAAGAAATAAAATGTCTCAACCTGAACAACCAGATTTAAAGGAGTTGCAGGATATGATGCATAGTGCAGAACAAGTGGGTAAACACACCTTACAATGTGGCTATGATGCCGTAGAGGCCTCAAGTAGAGCTGCTGTTACAGGATCAGTCATTCGTAGACATGCATGGATTAGGGAACAAATCTTGCCTGATCATGTGAAAGCTAAACTACTAGATGCTGCTTTACAAAAGGATGTGCTATTTGGTACTAATGCTGAGGAGATACTACGGAAAATGGAAGAAAAAGCCAAATCTATGCAAACTGTCAAAACTTTTCTACAGGTTCAACCACCACGTTTTAGCAGAAATTGGCCTTCTAAAAACTGGTCCTTTCCAGCCACGGACAAGCCCCAAAGAGGTAGATACAGGCGCACAAGGGGCAGAGGACAATCACAAGGATCATATAGAGGCAGGCAATGGCAAACTCCAGCACCAAGAGGTGGCGAAGACAGTGCACAACAATACAGGAAACAAACTCAATGACTTCTTCCTTTCCATGCCAAGCAAGTCTCAGCTGGCAGCACCCTTGGGAGGAAAGCTGGCATTATTTACAAGAAATTGGCATATTGTCACAACAGACAAATGGATCCTGGACGTTATAAACAGAGGCTACAGATTTCATTTTCACACTCTTCCAAAAATGAGAGGCATGCCAAATCTGTCACACAATCAAAGGGCAGAGGCACAACTACAAATTTCAAAGCTCATAGACATGAAAGCTATTCAAGAGGTACCTACTCACGAACTAGGTCAAGGTTTTTATTCCAGGCTATTTCTGGTACCAAGGAAAAGAACCGACTGGAGACCCATTTTGGACTTATCCATCCTAAACACATTCTTACTCGTACCAAAATTCAAGATGCTCACATTACAGCAGCTTCTTCCCATGCTGGGCAAGGAGTTTTGGCTGGTAACATTGGACCTCAAGGAGGCATACCTGCATGTCCCAATCAGACAAAGCTGCAGAAGATACCTCAGATTTCTTGCAGGTTCAATCCACTATCAATTCTCTGCATTGCCCTTTGGCTTGTCTACTGCGTCCAGAGTATTCACGAAATGCCTGGCATCAGTAATTGCCTACTGCAGACTTCAAGGGATACAAATTTACCCTTATTTGGACGACTGCCTGATCCAAGCGGACAGCAAACACACACTTCTGGAACATCTGGCTTATGTAACACGGTTACTGAATTCTGTGGGATACACAGTCAACAAAGAGAAATCCAGGCTAACACCATCTCAGAAAATAACTTTCCTGGGTGCCAATTTGGACACAAACACCCAGATGGGCCTATCTTGCGCCAGAAAAACAGGGGCAACTAACTCAGTACTTCAAAATACTAGCAAATTGTACCAGGCTTACTGCAAGGAAAATCCTGCAGGCTCTGGGCTTCATGGCATCTTGCATTCTTTTAATCCCATGTGCAAAGTTGCATATGAGGAAACTTCAATGGTACCTAAAAAACCTATGGTCTCAACACAGCCACAGTTTGGAAACAATAATACCAATAATTCCATGTTTGCAAAAGGAATTTCTATGGTGGGCCCAAGCATGTCAAACAAACACAGGTCTCCCATTCTGCAAGCCTCAAGCAAATCAAGTCATCACAACAGATGCCTCAGATTACGCCTGGGGGGCGCACATGACAGACAGGTGCATCCAGGGCAAATGGTCCCAAAAGGAAAAGCACCTTCACATCAATCAAAAGAAATGCTAGCAGTGATAAATGCAATTACAGCCTTCAAGGACCTCCTGCATCCAGGACAATTATTGATAAGAACAGACAACACCACAGTAATGTGGTACATAAACAAACAAGGAGGAACACATTCATACCCCCTGTGCAGACTAGCCATGACACTTTGGAACTTGGCTCTGGAATGGCAAATCGAACTTCAAGCACAGTACTTGCCAGGTTTGGAAAACACGCTGGCAGACAATCTAAGCAGAAATATGACAGATCCACAAGAATGGAAGTTGCATCCTCAAGTGTTTACAAAGATAATCCAAGCGTGGGGAAGGCCAGACATAGATCTCTTCACCTCCCACAGGAATCCTCAATTGGAAAAGTTCTGTTCAAGGACCTTTCATCCAAAGGCCTGGAGAGTGGACGCCCTTTCATTCAGTTGGGCAGCATGGACAGTGTACGCTTTCCCACCTCTGCCTCTTCTGCCCAAGGTGCTCTTGAAAGCAAGAGCAGAAAGACCGAAGATGATACTGATTGCTCCAGACTGACCAAGACAACATTGGTACCCACTCCTGAGGAGCCTAACACATACTCCTCCCTGGCCCCTACCTCTAATGCCTCTTCTGCTGACTCAGCACAGCTACAAAACTCTTCAGTCAGCTGAAAACACTCAATCTCGCTGCATGGAAAATTCCTTAACACCACAACAGACTCTACTCCCAAAGAGGTGCAGGATGTCATTTTGGAGGCCAGAAGGCCATCTACTAGAAAGGCTTACTCCGCAAAATGGAAACAGTTTTGCTCTTGGAATGAGAAAAAAGGCCAGGACCCTAGAAAACTGAATTTGCCTCAGGTGTTACAGTATCTAGCTGAGCTGCTGAACAGTGGACTTTCATTTTCCTCCATAAAAATCCATGCCTCAGCCATTTCTGCAGAATTCAACACTGATCCACCCTTATTCTCTCACCCACTCTTAAGACAGTTCCTCAGAGGGGCTAAGAATATAAGACCACCAAGGAAACAATCAATGCCAACCTGGGATCTTAATTACATTCTGGAAAAATTAACATTGCCTCCCTTTGAACCAGCTGCCTCAACAGATTTGCAATATTTGTCCTGGAAAACAGCTTTCCTTCTGGCCATTACCTCAGCTCGTAGGGTTTCGGAACTACAAGCCCTCATGGCTGTGCAGCCCTTTCTCATCTTCCATCAGGACAGGGTTTCCCTTCGAACCAACCCGTCATTTATGCCTAAAGTGGTATCCAGGGTAGCTTTAAATCAAGCCATACACTTACCTACCTTTTACCCCAATCCTCAAAACAAAGGGGAAAGGCTGCTACACTCCTTAGACATCCATAGACAGCTACGTTATTATTTTGACAGAACAAAGCCTTTCAGGAAATCAGAACAACTTTTTGTGTCCTATGCTGTAGGAGCTCAAGGGAAGCCAGTTACCAAACAGACTATTTCAAAATGGATAGGCCCTTGCATACGGTTTTGTTACTCCTATCATGGAAAAACTGTCCCTACAGGCATCAGATCCCACTCCACCAGGGCCACAGCTACCTCTACAGCCTTCCTCAGCGGAGTTCCTACCAAAGATATTTTGGAGGCAGCCACGGAGTTCTGTGCATACCTTCACAAAACACTACCACCTGCCTTTATATTCCAAAACTAGAGCAGGCTTTGCCACTGCTGTGTTGCAGGGCATTCTGGCTCATCCCAGTTCCACCTAGTGCCTACCACCCTGTGCGTAGCTTTGGGATTCTACCCATCTGTGGATTACTGCAGCTGTATGCACGATGAACATAGTACAGTTTTGTACCTACCATAAATGTAGATGTTCGAGTACTAATACAGCTGCAGTACAGTTTTCCCTCCCACCTTCCCCTCTTGGTAAAGTCCTAGGGCTTAACCCCTCTTCATACAACCTGATTAGGTTATCCTTCTATGGTATATTTGCTTGCAACTACTGATTTTTGATTATATTGCATTGCATGTATATAAATATAATTTATGTATTGCCTTCCTTCTGGGGGCACCTGACATCTGGGGCAAGAAAGACTGAAGAAAATGGCGTTGGCTGTGTCTTGTATACCCCTGCCTCACTGACGTCAGGAAAGAAAGCGACAACAACTGACGCCGGACCTAGACTTTGGAATTCGGCCGACCGAGGACCCGCCTGACGGCAGAAAACCCATCTGTGATTACTGCAGCTGTATTAGCACTCGAACATCTACATTTATGGTAGGTACAAAACTGTACTTTTTCAGGCCTCAGCATTTCTATATAAAACAGACGTCAGCTTCAAAAACAAAGACAAAAGCAACTTCTAAGGCTAAAAAACCCGATGCATGAGCCACGTGCTCAGGCCTCTATGCCCAAAAAACAGATGTCAAAATGGCTGAAGACTTAATTACCTTGATCAGGGTACCCAACCCCCCTCTGATAAGAGGCCTAGGCAAGACACTGATTATGAATCTTTAGATCAGGTTTCTATTTCTTCTGATTCCTCTTCTGATCAGGAGGAATCCATCCCATCTGCATCTCCTCCTGAAGATTATTCTTTTGGAGAAACCTTGCATACTTTGAGGGAACATTTTCACTGGGAGAGTCAGGATTTCTCAGAATCAAAAAAAGAGGCTTTGGGATTTCCTTCTTCCTTAGCATAGGCCTTTGGCCATACCTCCTGTTTTAGACATTGTTGATGTGTTTTCAGAATCGAGCATGGCTCCTGATTCCCTACCTCCGGCTCCTAGTAAGCCAGACAGATATTGCAGGGTTCCTGACTCCCACAAATTGTTATTCAAAAATCCTGCTGCTGACCCTGAAACTATCTCACAGGGTTCTAAAGGTGTAAAGGCCTCAGCTAAGAATCCTACCCCCCTCTGATAGATTCCAGGGTGCTGGATAGATGGGGAAAGAAGGTTTTTACGTCTGCAACCTTGGTAATTAGGGCTTTAAACTGCCAGTTTCATATGCTTAAATATCAGCAGCATGTTATGGGATTATTGAAGCAGAAAATGATGTTGATTTTTGAATGTGTGGAAAATAAAGAATTATAGGAATTATTGCATGCAGCAGAACAGGTTGGAAAGCATACTTTGCAATGTGGTTTTGATTCCTTGGAGGCCTCTTGCAGGGCCGCAGTTACTGGATCTGTGATTAGAAGGCATGCCTAGCTCAAGCAGCAAAATCTGCCTGATCATGTTAAAGCTAAATTGTTGGATGCTCCTTTACAGCGTGATACTCTGTTTGGTAATAAGGCAGAAGACGTTTTAAAGAAAATGGAAGACTAAGCTAAGTCTATGCAAACTGTAAAAGACTTCTTACAAGTGCAGCCACCAAGATTCAGTAGACACTGGCCTACAAAAAATTGGTCCTTTCCCGTGTCCAAAAGAGCCTCACAGGGCAAATCCCGACGCTCAAAAGGCTCTATATACCAATCACAGGGTTCTTACAGTTCAAAGCAATGGGGTGCCTCTACCTCCAAATCTGGTGGAAACAAAGCACAGCCCTATAGTAAACAGTCTCAATGACTTCCCTCTGCCATCACCAAGCACTTATCTTTTGGCAGCCCCCTTAGGGGGAAAATTAGCACTTCATGCTCAAAATTGGCAGTTAATAACCCAGGACAAATGGGTATTAAACATAGTATCACAGGGATACAGATTTCATTTCCATACTTTGCCAATTCCAAACGGTTGGCCAGATCTGCCACAAAATCAATGGGCAGAGGCACAGAAACAAGTTACGTCCCTCATGGATATGGGGGCTATTCAGCCAGTACCAGAACAGGAAAAAGGGCAAGGACTTTACTAGACTGTTCTTGGTACCCAGAAAAGACCATGCCTGGCGCCCAATACTGGATTTATCGATTTTGAACACATTCTTGGACATCACAGACGAGCATGGAAAGTGGATGCCCTGTCCTTCAGTTGGAAAAACCGATCAGTCTATGCCTATCCTCCTCTGCCTATTCTTCCCAAGGTCTTACTAAAGATCAGACAGGAAAAACCAAAAATAATCCTAATTGTCCTGGACTGGCCTCGCCAGCACTGGTACCCAATTGTAAAAAATGTCTCAACTCCTTCCTTGGTACTTGCCTTAAATACCTCATCTACTGTCTCAGCAGAGCAATCAAATTCTGCACAGTCGGCTCCAAACTCTGAACCTGACAGCATGGCTGATCATGTAATTATTCAAACAACACCTCTCCGTAAATCTGTGATGGATGTCATTTTGGAAGCCAGAAGGCCTAGTACTAGAAAATCTTATGATGATAAATGGAAGAGATTATGTGCTTGGAACCAAGCACACGGGACTGACACAGCAAAGCCAAATATTCCTCCGATTTTACAATACTTGACTGAGATGCTTGACAAGGGCCTATCTTTTTCATCAATAAAAATCCATGTCTCTGCCATTTCGGCTCATTACAACACAGAGCCTCCCATCTTTTCTCATCCTCTGCTAAAACAGTATCTTAGAGGGGCCAAAAATGTAAGGCCTCCCAGAAGATCACCAACTCCTGCATGGGACCTTAATTTTGTATTGGAAAAGCTCACCCTGCCTCCATTTGAACCAGCAGCTACTGCAGATATAAAGTTTTTATCTTGGAAAACAGCTTTCCTTCTGGCAATCACTTCAGCAAGAAGGGTTTCAGAACTACAGGCCCTCATGGCTGTGGAGCCTTTTATTACATTTTACCCAGACAGGGTGTCCGTCAGGATCAATCCTTCCTTTATGCCTAAGGTGGTATCCAGTGTGGCTCTTAACCAAACTATTCACCTGCCAACTTTTTACCCAAATCCGCAGAACATGGGGGAGCGGATTCTGCATTCTTTGGACGTACACAGACAAATAAGATTCTACTTAAACAGGACCAAAGCTCTAAGAAAGTCTGAGCAGCTACTGGTGGCATTTGCTGCAGGATCAGAGGGGAAGGCTATTTCAAAGCAGACTATTCAAAGTGGATAAGCCACTGCGTTTGTTTCTGCTATTTGCATCATAGGAAACCGGTGCCCAAGGAAATTGGGTCACATTCCATCAGGGCTGCATCTACCTCAGCAGCTTTTCTCAGAGGGGTTCCAACCAAAGACATTCTAAAAGCTGCTACTTGGAGCTCTGTTCATACTTTTACAAAGCATTATTTGCCTCTCTTCTCTAAGTCCAGGGCAGGTTTTGCCACTGCAGTTCTGCAGGGCCTTATATCCGCTCCTAATGCTATTTAGTTCCAGCCTCCCTTCCATAGCTTTGGGATTCTACCGAAATGTAATGACTGCAACAGTGAAACACAAAGAACATAGTACAGCTGTGTACACTTACCATAAATGTAGATGTTCGAGTGTATTCACTGTTACAGTCTGGGTTACCCACCCGCCGTCCCCCTTTTTTCTAGAACTTCTCCTTCCTTCACTATATTCTACAGCCTTTGTGATGTATTTGCTTTTAGATGAAGGTAAAGTTTATGTTACAATTGCATTTATATATAGATATAGATATATATATATTTTTGCTCCCCATTTGGGGGGCACCTGACATCTGGGGCAAGAACGACTAAAGAAAATGGCGTCTGCTGCATGTTTTATACCCCTGACGACCTGACGTCATGGAAGATGAGACAGCAACCGACGCAGGACCCAAGACTTTGATATTCAGGCCGACTGAGGACAACCTGCCAGAAGATTACCCAAATGTAATGACTGCAACAGTGAATACACTCTAACATCTACATTTATGGTAAGTGTACACAACTGTACTATCCCTACTCTCACCAGGGCCCCTACTAATCAAAACGGACAACACCACAGTGATGTGGTACATCAACAAGCAGGGGGGAACCCACTTTTACCCACTCTGCAGGCTAGCCATGACCCTGTGGAACACTGCCTCAGCCATGCATATTCACCTGCAAGCTCAATTCCTGCCAGGCAACCAAAACACTCTGGCAGACAACTTAAACAGAAATCTCCTAGACCCACACGAGTGGCAATTAAACCACAACACCTTCAGCCTTGTGACCCAGAAATGGGGTACCCCGAAGGTGGACCTATTTGCCTCCCCCTACAACCACTAGCTCAGCAATTTCTGCACCAGGGAACCTCACAGCAAGGCCTGGAAAGTTGGGACCCTATCCTTCCAGTGGACAAACCTTTAAATCTATGCATTTCCCCTTCTGCCTCTTCTTACAAGAGTATTACTCAAGATAAGGGAGGAAAGACCAAAGGCAATCCCGATTGCCCCAGACTGGCCATGCCAACACTGGTACCCACTACTGCGCAGTCTGTCACCAGTGGCCCCATGGCACCTACCCCAGATCCCTACTCTCCTGACTCAGCAGGAGGGGCAGTTCTTGCATCCGCAATTGCAGACCCTGAACCTTGCAGCCTGGCTTATTTCTTGAATTCTCCTCCAGTAACCAGCCTAAGCAAGCAAGTGCTGGATGTCATACGTGAAGCCAGACAACCCAGTACAAGGAAATCCTATGCTGACAAGTGGAAAAGGTTTTATTCCTGGAGTCACATTAAAGGAGCGGATACAGCACAGCCCTCCTTACCTCTCATCCTGGATTACCTAGCAGACCTACTCCACAGAGGCCTGTCCTTCTCTTCCATTAAGATCCATGACTCTGCCATCTCTGTTCATTACAGCACTGAAACACCTCTCTTCTCTCACCCTCTCATCAAGCAGTTCCTGAGAGGGGCTAACGATTTAAGGCCACCAAGAAGAGCCCTCACCCCTGCTTGGGACCTTAACTTTCTGTTGGAAAAGCTCACACTAACCCCTTTTGAGCCTGCAGCGTCAGCAGAGTTAAAATTCCTCTCTTGGAAAACAGTCTTGCTTCTCGCCATCACTTCAGCTAGAAGAGTGCCTGAGCTACAAGCACTTATGGCTGTGGAACCCTTCATTATTTTTCATGCTGACAGGGCCTCCCTCAGAACTAACCCAACTTTCATGCCTAAAGTGGTTTCCAGTGTGGCTTTCAGCCAATCTTTCCATTTGCCCCCCCCCCCCCCAGTCCTCAAAATAAGGGGGAAAGAATCCTGCACTCTTTAGATGTGCACAGACTGTTCAGATTCTACCTTGATAGGACAAAGTCCTGTAGGAAATCTAACCAGTTACTTAGTCAGCTTTGTACCAGGGGCAGAGGGCAAGGCCATATCAAAACAAACCATCTCCAAACGGATAGTACACTGTATCCGTTTCTGTTACAAACACCATGGGAAACCATCCCCTCAGGGGATCAGAATGCATTCCACTAGGGCAACTTCAACCTTTACAGCCTTTCTCAGAGGAAGCCCCTACCAGGGACATTCTGGAAGCTACTACTTGGAGTTCTGTTCATACCTTCACCAAGCATTACCACCTGCCTGTCTTTTCTAAATCCAGGGTGAGCTTTGCAACAGCAGTCCTGCAGGGCATACTAGACACCCCCAGCTCTTCTTGACTGGCTCCACCCATTCTTCAGCTTTGGGAATCAACCCAAGTGTGATGACTGCAACAGTGAAACATGAAGAACATGGTACAGTTTTGTGTACCATAAATGTAGATGTTAGAGTGTATTCACTGTTACTTACCTTACAGGGCTATTGGTATTTACTTTTTACTGGTGGTGTTTTTCCACCATAACTTAGCTCCCTCTTTGGGGGCTCCTGACATTTGGGGCAAGAAAAACTGATGTAATGGTGTCGGCTGCCTGTTTTTATACCTCTGACGACCTGATGTCAGTCTTGAAGTGACAGCAACTGATGCAGAAATACTAAGCCTCTGGTATTCGGGCCAACTGAGGGCTACCCCTTGCAGGATAACCCAAGTGTGATGACTGCAACATTGAATAATACTCTAACATCTACATTTATGGTAAGTGTACACAACTGTACTTTCCGAGCTTCCATCCCTCTTCAGACGGACCTGCCTTCCATGCGATGGAGAGGACTCTTGCTTCTGTTAACACTCCTTTGATGTCGGAACCCCAGTTTTCGCCCCTTGAGCTACAGCCGTCACAGACCACCACCCCCCCCCCCCGCGACAATGGCCAGAGAAGCCGCAGGACACTTCTGTTCAGGGTACCTGCTCTTCTGAGTCTTTAGAAACCCCCCTCTCGAAAGAGAACGTGCAAGAGGAAGCACATGGTCTTAACCCGAGGAGTCTTTAACTGAAGACACGGACTACGATGATGAAGGGTCCCCGCGGTCACCTCCTGATGTCTCCTGCGGAGACATCCTGGAAATGTTAAAGCAGAGAGGTGACTGGAAGCCCTCCAACCCTTCTTCTGAGGAGTCCAATTTCCTGCAGGCTTTCCGCTCCCAGCCTTCTACCTCTTGGATGACCCAGCCTGCTGACGAGCTTGTCCAGCTGATCGTGCAGAGTGCTTGGAAGAACCCGGATTCCATTCAGGCAATCCCTCAGAGACCAGACAAAATTCTTTCCCCTCCCGAGGAGAACCTGCATTAGTCCAAAGGGTTACCAGTCGATGCTGTGGTGGTGGTGGTTGTGGCGGCCGTGAAAGAGGACTTGGCTGTGGAAAGTCCTGCTGTCCACCCACCCAACAGGGAGTCCCAGGCAGTGGACAGACTTGGGAAGTGTGTTTTTGCATCAGGGACTTTTGCTATATGGTCCCTGAATTGTTTGGCACATTTTACGAGGCTCCAGAGGGACTTGATTTCTGAACTGTCTGGGATGCTCGCAGCACAGTTGTCTGATGTCAGGGACAAAGTGGCCTCGTAGCTCGCAACCCTGGAGTTATTATCCAACTAGTCCATGAGGTTGCTGTCACATGCGACCGAAGGGGTGGCTAAAGCAGTGGGTTCGGGCATTGTCATGAGGAGTCATGCCTGGATGTGCATTTGTGACCTTGTGGATCCCTTCAAGTCTTCCTCCCATCGAAGCTTCGTCCCTTTTTGGCTCAAAAGTGAAGGACACGCTAGCCAGGTGCGAGCAAGATGGAAAAACCTTATCTGCCGTAGGCCTACGGTTTTCCAACCCTCAACCTTCTCCAGGAATCGGAGAAGTGGAAAACTGTGGCATAAAAAATCTCATGGTCTTTTCCGTGCCGCACGTGTTGATGATACCCCCAGGGGCATTAGGGGGGTAACAATTCCGGAAGACGCCCCTATAGAGGCAGAGAGAGTCCTCGGAACCAAGGCTCCAGTTCTCTGGTAGCCTTACTAGCGCTCCTGAAGAGCAGCCCGATTGCTTACATCTGGAAGCAGTCGGGGGTCGTTTCTGTCTGCACCAAGCTGCCTGGCAATCTATCACCACCAATCATTGGGTGCAGAGTATCATCACCAGAGGTTACAGCATTCCCCTTTCTTGTCTGTCAAACCTTCCAAGAAAACTTCTCAACGTTCCCCCCAGTCAAATGGAAGAAGCAACTTCAGCGATTATAAAGCTGTCTCAAAAAAGAGTAATTGAACCAGTCCCACCAGACTAGCGTGGATCTGGATTTTATTCAAGATTCTTTATGGTGCCAAAAAAGACAGGGGACTGGAGACCAATTTTGGATCTCAGCAGCTTAAATAAGTCTGCCACCCAAACCAAATTCGGGATAGTCACGGTTCAGTCCATTCTTCCCTTTTTAAGAGAAGGCGATTGGATGTGCTCAGTAGATCTCCGGGATGCCTATTACCACATCAAGATGGACAAACGCTCCAGGAGTCTGCTTCTTTTCCAGCTAGGGGCCAGTCATTATCAATTTTGTACTGTGCCGTTCGGTCTCTCTGCAGCCCCCAGTGTTTTCCCGAAATGCATGGCAGTGGTCACAGCCCATTTGAGACTAAAAGGATTCCAGGTGTTTCCATATCTGGACGACTGGCTCCTCACCACCCCCACCGAGCATTTTCTGGTAACAGCACTGCACTATACTCTCTCTGGCAAAATTGTTGGGAATAACCTTACATTGGGAGAAATCAAACCTTACTCTTACACAGCAAATAGAGTTTATTGGAGTAGTGTTCATTACTCAGTCCTGTCTGGTGTCACTCCCAATTCACAGACTCCATTGATTGAGGCTTCAGCTCCGAGTGATACTCAAACAAAAGTCTCAGAAAGGGAAGTTCCTTTGGCCCTAGGCTCTATGGCAGCTTCAATCCCAAATCCAGCAAAGCTACATATGTGGATCTTGCAATGGCTTCTTTGTCAGTGGTTCCCAAACTATCACCCCCTTGGTTACCAGATTCGAATAACCAACTCCTGCAAACAGGACCCCCTTTGGTGGATGAGGCCAAATGTAGAACTTTGAAGTCGCCCATTTCAATCCATCAATCCACAGCCATTGTGACCACAGATGCTTCCCTGGTCCCCCCCCAGGGAAAAGACTGTCCAAGGCTCATGATCCACCTCAGAGGCCCACCTGCATGTCAGTGTTCTGGAACTGAGAGCTGTGCTGCTAGCATTGCAGGCATTTCATTCAGCTCTCCCTTCCAGGGCAATTGCAGTTCAGTCAGACAATATGTCATTGGTCTGGTACATCAACAAGCAAGGAAGAACCAAGTCCTACCCCATATGTCAAAATGCCATGAGAATTTGACAGTGGGCGATAGCTTCCAACTGCTTTGTGATAGCAACGCATATCCCTGGGAGATCCATCGTGATTGCAGACAAACTGAATAGATGCATCTTCATGCCTCATGAGTTGTCCATCAACCCAGAGGTGGCGCTAGAAATCTTCAGCCACTGGGGCCAGCCTTGCTGCGATCTTTTCACCTCCTCATCGAACAAGTGCAGCAGCTATTTCGCCCTACTTCCCCCAGAGGGGTGTCACTGAGGGACAGTCTAATCCACGAATGGCCCACAGGATTTCTTTACGCTTATCTTCCCATCTCCCTGATTCCACAATTTCTAAAGAAAGCTCTTCGGTTGAGATGCAAGGTGATCCTCATGGCCCCGTTCTGGCCTCGACAAGTTTGGTTCCCCTTCCTTCAGCCGCACCTAGTATACCCGTCATGGATTCTGGACCCTCTACCAGATCTGATTACTCACCCCCCAAGTGTTGAGCCACCCAAATCTGTCCAGTCTCAAGCTGACAGCTTAGATGTTCGTGTTACACTGCTGCAGTCATTACACTTGGGTTATCCTGCCGTCAGGTGGTTCCCCAGTCGGCCTAAGGTCCAAAGTCTTGGTCCGGCATCGGTTGCTGTCGCCTCCTCCCTGACGTCAGTGCGGCAGGGGTATACAAGATGCAGCCGACGCCATTTTCTTCAGTCTTTCTTGCCGCGCGGTGCCCGAAGCAAAAGCAGTTCACAAGTGCCGGTCGGCCGTCTCCTGAGATTTTCATTCCGAATCCAGAACCGAAGTCTTCTACAAAGCTAAGTACCCCGTTGGGGAAACTTTTTCTTACCTCAGACCGATGTCAGTAAAAGTTAGTAACTGTATTTCTTGTGGGAAGCAAATACCTCATAAGGATTTCCATTCCTATTGTATCCCATGCCTAGGCCCAGAACACGACGTCACTGGTTGTCAGTTTTGTGCTAGGTTTAACAAGCGCACTATTAAATGTCGGTTTGATTTTGCCCGACATTATTTTGGTAGAAAATTCAATTATACCATGCCGTCGGAACTTCCGATGACCGGAATACACAAAAAGCGCAAAGACAAGGATAGGCATCCGAGGCCCAAAACTAATGATGAAGCCTCTTCTAAGCCAGTCGCCGGTTCTCCGGTTTTCAGCGAGGCGCCTTCGCAGCCCCTGACGACTGCTTCTGTAGAACCACAGGCCGCCTTTGACTCCCACTTGGAGATGGCTGGGCCTTCGGACGCACAAGTTATTCAGCCTACTGAGACTAACCTTTTCAGAGGGATCCGGAGTAGCTAGCAACCCACAGCTTCAGAGGGTGTCTTCAGACCTACTCAGTTAAGCATTAAACCCTCAGCTAAGTCTAAGCCTCCTTTAAAATCAAAGAAACAAATACAACATTCTCCAGGACAGGCCTCCATGCCTAAGAAACAAATGCTCAAAATGGCTGAAGACCTTATCACTCTGATCAGGGGGTCCCATCCCCTTCCTGATAAAAGGCCTAGACAAGATGCAGACTGACTCATCCAACCAGGTGTCCATCTCTTCTGATTCATCCTCAGACCTAGGATACTCTTTACCCCCTTATGAGGATTCTGATGCTGAGGAATCAATTCCATCAGCCTCACCGCCTGAGGACTACTCCTTTGGGGAAACCCTACATACCATGAGGGGAGCATTTCCACTTGGGAAGTCCAGGATTACTCAGAATCCAAGAAAAGCCTCAGAGACTTCCTTTTATTACCTCAACACAGACCCCTTGCTATTCCGCCAGTGTTAGATATTGTGGATGATATGTATACTGAATCCAGCTTAAATCCTGATTCCTTACCTCCGGCCCCTGTTAAACCTGACAGATACTACAGAGTCCCTGACTCACAAATTTCTGTATAAAAGCCCTGTAGCTGACCCTGAAACTATTTCTCAGGGACCCAAAGGAGTTAAGGCCTCATCAGCCAAGAATCCAGTTCCCTCTGACAGATTTCCAGAGCATTAGACAGATGGGGAAAGAAAGTATATACGTCTGCAACTTTAGCAATGAGAGCCTTAAATTGCCAGTTTCACATGCTAAAATATCAGCAATTTTTACTGTCTTAGTTAAAACAAAAAATGCTTCCAGAATCAGATCCTCCTAATTTTAAAGAAATGCAGGATTTATTGCATGCAGCTGAACAAGTAGAAAAGCATACTTTGCAATGTGGTTTTGATTCTCTAGAGGCCTCCTGCAGAGCAGCAGTTACAGGCTCTGTCATTAGAAGACATGCTTGGGTAAAAGAACATACGTTACCAGATCATGCTAAAGCAAAATTATTGGATGCACCTTTGCAGCAGGATGTGTTATTTAGAATTAAGGCATAAGAGGTATTAAAGAAAATGGAGGATAAGGCAAAATCTATGCAAACGGTGAAGGATTTCTTACAGGTTCAGCCTCCTAGATTTAGAAGAAACTGGCCAGCTAAGAATTGGTCCTTTCCAATTACAGACAGACCTCAAAGGGGAAGATACAGACGTCCAAGAGGTAGAGGTCAAACACAAGGTCCTTACAGGCCTCGACAATGGGTTGCATCAGGCCAGAAAGAAGGGGAAGACAGGCCCCAACCATATAAAAAGCAGCTCCAATGACTTCCCACTACAGCTGCCAAAACCAATCCCTCTTGGCAGCCCCCTTGGGAGGAAAACTGGTACTCTTCTACCACAATTGGCAAATGATCACCAAAGACAAATGGGTTCTCAACATTGTATTTCAAGGTTACAGGTTCCACTTTCACACTCTGCCAAGGTTAAAAGGAATGCCAAATCTGCCACCAAATCAATGGGCAGAGGCTCAAAAACAAATTACAGCACTCATGGATATGAGAGCTATTCAAAAAGTACCATCTCAGGAGCAAGTAGAAGGATTTTACTCAAGACTCTTGCTGGTACCCAGAAAGGACAAAGTCTGGAGGCCCATTCTGGATCTTTCTTCTCTAAACACTTACCTGGATGTTCCGAAATTCAAAATGTTGACACTACAGCAGCTTCTCCCTATGCTGGGCAAGAAAGCTTGGCTCGTGACTTTGGATCTCAAGGAGGCATACCTGCATGTCCCTATCAGATAAAACTGCAGAAGATACCTCCGATTCATAGCTGGTCCAATGCACTACCCATTCTCTGCACTGCCCTTTGGGTTATCTACTGTGCCCAGGGTCTTCACAAAGTGCCTGGCACCAGTAATTGCATTTTGCAGACAGAAAGGAATTCAAATTTATCCATACCTGGGCGACTGCCTGATTCAAGCAGAGAGCAGGGATATTCTTCTAAAGCATGTGGCGTTTGTAAAAAAAGTTAAGTTGCCTGGGGTACACAGTAAACAAAAAGAAATCAAAACTAGTGCCCTCACAAGAGATTATATTCCTGGGTGCCAGCTTGAACACAACGGCCCAGATGGCTTATCTCACACCAGACAAGCAAGGACAACTGACTCAGTACTTTCAATTGATGGCAACAAAGACCCAACTCCCTGCAAGAAAAATTCTGCAGGCCTTGGGTTACATGGCATCCTGCATACTACTAATTCCATATGCCAGACTGCATATGAGGAAACTTCAATGGTACCTAAAGAATGTATGGTCTCAACACTGTCAAAGTTTGGAAGCAGTTATACCACTAATACCGTGCCTTCAACAGGAATTTCAGTGGTGGGCTCAAGCTCGTCACCTCAACAAGGGACAGCCTTTTACACAACCCACAGCCAGGCAAACACTGACAAAAGATGCATCGGATTACACCTGAGGATGGGAGCACACATGGCAGGCAAATGTATTCAGGGCACGTGGCCCGCAGAACAAAGGCATCTTCACATCAATCAAAGAGAGATGTTAGCTGTACAAAATGCCCTTATATAGCTTTCAAGGACCTGCTGCATCCAGGACAACTATGGCTAAAGACAGACAACACCACAGTTATGTGGTACATAAACAAGCGAGGGGGCACTCACTCCTACCCCCTATGCAGACAAGCCATGACATCTGCAAGCACAATTCCTGCCAGGAGAGAAAAACAAACTGGCAGACGACTTAAGCAGAAACATCATGGATCCCCACGAATGGGAATTGAATCAACAAATATTCAGAATGATAACACAGAAATGGTGGAGCCTGGACATAGATCTGTTTGCATCCCCAATAAACTGCCAGCTACAAAAATTCTGCACAAGGAGTTACTATCCACAAGCATGGAAAGTGGATGCCCTCTCATTCAGCTGGGAGAACCTACAGGTATACGCTTTCCCACCACTACCTCTCCTGCCAAAGGTACTCCTAAAAGCCAGGCAAGAAGAGTCAAACATGATCCTGATTGCACCAGACAGGCCACGCCAGCACTGGTATCCAATTTTAAGGAGCTTAGCACAAAAACCACTCTGGATTTTGCCTCAAATCCCACATCTGCTGACTCAGCACAACAATCAAATACTACACAGCCAGCTAAAGACCTTAAACCTAGCTGCATGGAATATTCCTTAGTCAAGCAAGCAATGCCTCTCTCCAAAGCTGTTATGGATGTCATTCTGGAGGCCAGAAGGCCTAGTACCAGGAAAGCCTATTTGGAAAAATGGAAGAGATTCTGTGCCTGGAACCAAGCTCACAGCCTTGACCCTCGTGTCCCAAACATTCCTCAGATACTACAATACTTAACTGAGATGCTGGACAACGGCGTCTTCTTCTCATCCATCAAGATCCACGCCTCTGCCATCTTTGCTCACTACAACACGGATCCAACAATTTTCTCTAATCCTCTGTTAAAACAGTACCTCAGAGGGGCTAAAAACATAAGACCGCCCCGTAGAGCACCTTCTCCAACTTGGGACCTCAACTTTGTTTTGGAAAAACTAACTTCACCTCCTTTTGAGCCAGCTAACACAGCAGAATTAAAATATATCTCTTGGAAAACTGCTCTGCTCCTGGCAATAACATCAGCATGAAGAGGTTCAGAATTACAGGCATTAATGGCAGTGGAATCTTTCTTCATTTTCCACCAGGACAGGGTGTCTTTAAGAACTAACCCTACGTTTATGCCAAAGGTCGTATCCAGTTTGGCTCTAAACCAAACTATTCACCTGCCAACTTTTTATCCTAAACCACAGAATAAAGGGGAGAGACTACTGCACTCTTTGGACATTCACAGGCAGTTACGCTTCTACTTGGACAAAACCAAAGCTTTCAGAACATCTGAGCAATTATTGGTAGCATATGCTGCAGGAGCACAAGGAAAAGCCATTTCAAAACAGACTATTTCAAAATGGATAGGACATTGTATACGGTTCTGCTACACATACCATGGAAAACCTGTACCTAGCAGCATTAAATCTCATTCCACCAGAGCAACAGCCACATCAACTGCCTACCTCGGGAGTACCTACCAAGGATATTTTGGAAGCAGTAACTTGGAGTTCTGTACATACCTTCACCAAGCATTACCATCTGCCTCTATACTCTAAATCCAGAGCTGACTTCACCACTGCAGTGCTGCAGGGCCTTATAGCCACCCCTAATGCCTTATAGAACCAGCCACCCTACCTCAGCTTTGGGATTCTACCCAAGTGTAATGACTGCAGCAGTGTAACATGATGAATATAGTACAGTTTTGTACCTACCATAAATGTAGATGTTCAAGTGTATACACTGCTGCAGTCCAGGTTACCCTCCCTCCTTCCCCTCTTACTGGCTGGTATGTACCTATGTCTCCTACCCTTACTACCTATGGGAAGTATTTGTTGGTAGCTGTAAGTTGTCTCTTGCTTTTCTTTTGTATGTTTTATTAGCAATTGGAATTGCCTACCTATTTACAGGCACCTGACATCTGGGGCAAGAAAAACTGAAGAAAATTGCATTGGCTGCTGCTTGTATACCCCAGTCGCACTGACATCAGGGAGGAGGCGACAGCAACTGATGCCAGACCAAGACTTTGGAACTCAGGCCGACTGGGGAACCGCCTGACGGCAGGATAACCCAAGTGTAATGACTGCAGCAGTGTATACACTCTAACATCTACATTTATGGTAGGTACAAAACTGTACTTTTCTCCACTTCCACTAGTCACCAGGCAAGCTAATCTCTCCTCAACTGTTCGAGACATCATTCTGGACTCTCATAAACCATCCACCAGAAGACTATATCAGGATAAATGGAAAAGGTTCTCCATGTGGTCCAGGGATAACATACTAGACCCGTATTTGGCTCCAGTAACTGCAGTGCTTCGATACTTGGCTAAGTTTTTTTTTTATAATGCCGCCTCTGCCTCTACCGTATGAGTACATCTAGTGGCAATTTCCACAATGTTATAGATGGCACTCTTAATTTTTTATGCCTATGCAAGGTCTTCCTCAAGGGGACCTCGCATGTCAGGCCTCCTGTCAGGCAGCCTGTGGAACCATGAAACCTCACTCTAGTCCCTTCAGTCTTTGACTCAAAAACCTTTTGAACATGCTGCGGAGTGACCTAAAGTATTTGTTTTAGAAATCCTTGTTTTTGGAAGCTATCACGTGTGCCAGAAGGGTCTCTGAGCTGCAGGCATTGTGCATCAAGAGGCCCTATCTGGTCTTCCATAAAGACAGTATCAACTCCGGATGAATCCATCCATCTGAAGTAGTTAACTTCATTTGATCATCAACCTGTGGGTATCGGATCTGACCTGGATCCGAGCCGGCAGCTTTCCAAGCTAGGGATCCGAGCTCCAAGCACCTCCCTCTTACCCTTAATACCCTGCTACCTCCTTCCAATCCTCAGATCTCGTTTGCCGTGTTTTTTTCGAGTTCTTAGCGATTAGGCGATTTGTAAGTGTTTTTTTGTCAAAATTTTTCTTAGTTTTTTGGTGTGTGTGGTTAGTTTAATTTCTTAGTTTAAACCCCTGAGATTCACTGTTCCCTCGTAGTTTAAAGCCTAGTAGGCCCCCCTTTTCCCTTGGGTGCTTGTGTGGGCGCGTGTGTTTTTTTGTTTAGAAATCATGGCCGAGGCCCCAAAGTCCATCTTTTCTAAGTGCACTGAGTGTGGCCATAAGCTTTCCCCAGCGGATGGCTACACTCAGTGTGTCCTCTGCCTGGGGGTACCACATTTGACCTCGGGCTACCAAATTTACGCAGCCTTTAACACCCAGGCCTTGAGGGATAGGAGGAATAAGCTGATTCTGGGTCTCCTACCCGTGGAGTCTGCTTCTTCCTCCTCTCCCTCGCGGCGGCCCTCCCAGCCAGCTTCAGCGGCCTCTAGGTCGACCCGTAGCCTCTCTGCTGATATGGAGCGGATGATGCGTCGTTTTCTCCAAACCCAACTGCAGATGGGAGTGCTGCTGCCTCCCCCCCCCAGAGGGGGGGGGGGAGTTCAGCCCTACTTTTTGCCCCGATAGCTCCTTCTCCAATCCACTATCGGGTTTCGGAGCCTTTGGATCCCGAGGAGTCTCTGAGTCAGGGAGTCGGCGCCAATGGTTATCGCTACCTTGACGAAGGCCATGCCCTCGAGTTTGTCGGATCCGAGCTCTCGGGGCCGAGAGCCGTGCATTGGATCAGAGGGGGCCAGTGTGTCTTCGGCTCTGTTTTGGTCTGTGCACACTTCCCTCTCTGGTCCGAGCGCTTCAGCGCCGACGCCAATCCCCACGCCGGATCTGAGGCGGTTAACCACGGAGCCCAGAGAGATTGGTTCACCTCTGCTTTCCACGTGGTGGAGAGGGTCCTCTCGAGAGGTTCGAGACCCCCTGCTCTTTCTTCAGATTCTGCCCCTACTCCCTTGCAGCTCAGCTTGTTTTCCATCGTCTAGTACCAGGGACAGCCTGCGTTGACGCCCCAGCCTGCTCCACTGGTGGAACACGACCCTGTTGGTGAGCCCTTCTCGGACAGTCCCACCAAGGAGACCCTTCACAAACGTAAGTGTAAGAGGAGGCACTTGGACTACCCTGAGTCCCTCACAGAAAACACAGATTTGGAAGAAGGGGAAGGTTCCCCCAGATCACCCCCCCCCCCAAGGACATCTCCTTTGGAGACATTATGGAAATGCTTCACCTAAAGGGGGTGTGGTCAGCCCAAAAACCTTCCTTGGATGCGTCTGTGTTCCTGGAGGCATTCGCAGGCCTGTCTACCTCTTGGGTGTCCCCTCCGGCCAACCCCCTGGTTGACCTCATCACTACCAGGGCTTGGAAAGAACCAGACACTGTAGAGCCAATCCCCAGGAGGCCAGATAGGATTCTTAGTCCCCCTGTGGATAGGACGGCTTGGAGTAAGGGTTCCCCGGTAGATGCCATGGTGGTAGCGGCAGCCACCAAGAAGGAACTTGCCCAGGATAGTTCCTCTATCCACTCCTCTGATAAGGAGTCTCGGACGATGGATCGTATCGGGAAGCGGATGTTTGCTTCAGCTACCTTTTCCATAAGGGGGCTGAATTATTTGGCCCATGTAATTAGACTTCAGCGGGATCTGGTGAAAGAATACGCTGAGTCTCCCCCTGATTCCATGTCGGCCGAGAACAAACAGACTTTCTCGGCTCGCATGGCCACTCTGAAATCTGTTTCAAAACACGTCTGTGTGGCTACTTTCCCATGCCACAGAGGGGGCCGCTAGAGTCAGCGGGTCTGGCATCACATTAAGACGTCACACCTGGCTCCGGCATTGTGACTTTGCGGAACCTTTCAAAGCGTCCTTCGCGAATGCACCCTTCGGTTCTACTTTGTTCGGGAAGACCGTCCGCGACACATTGGTCCAGAGCTAGAAAGACAGGAAGACGCTGTCTGCCATCAGAGTCCGCTTCTCGGCTCCTCAAAGGTCCTTTTCCAGGAATCAGAGAGGACAAAAGAAGATGTGATTCTGAAAGTCTCAGCAGTTCCGTTACACTCCGGACCCTTTGTCCTTCAGAGGCAAAGGGGGACAAGGTGGACGCCGGCCCAGAGACAGAGGGGGGCCGAAAAATTTTGGGTCACGGGAACCTTTTTCTGACCGACCCACGCAGCAGCCCTGAGGGGTTGCCCAACTGCTTCTCTCTGGAGGCTTTCGGGGGGCGTTTTTCGAAGCACTTGGCCCAATGGGAGTCCATCACAACAGATTGCTGGGTGCTTCGAATAATATCAAGAGGTTACTCAATCCCTTTCATAAACCTGCCTCCTCAGTCGAGGTGCCTCCCCGATGTACCACACAGTCAGAGGGAGGCTGCAGCTTTAGAGGTAAAAGAGCTGCTAGAAAAAAGAGCCATCCAGCCAGGCAAATCCGGTTTTGGCAATTACTCCAGGTTCTTTTTGGTGCCAAAGAAGACGGGGGACTTAAGGCCGATCCTCGACCTTTCAACAATGAAACTCTTCATTGCCAAGGAGAAATTCCAGATGGTCACGTTTCAATCCATTCTGCCCCTTTTGCAGGAGAAGGACTGGATGTGCTCCATATAGACCTCAAGGATGTGTACTGTCACATTCTCATGGACAGGCGATCCAGGAGGTTCCTCTGCTTTCGGCTAGGGGCTAGTCATTACCAGTTCAGGGTCCTACCCTTCAGCCTCACCACAGCCCCCAGGGTGTTCACCAAGGTCATGGCAGTTGTAGCGGCCCACCTGAGACTTCAGGGAATATGGGTTTTTCCTTACCTAGACGACTGGCTTCTTACCGCCCCCACCAGACATCTACTCTGCTTAGCCAGGGATCACTTCCTACTTCTAACGTCCCAATTGGGGACTACCATAAACTTCAAGAAGTCATCCCTTCAACCAGTTCAAGTCTTGAAGTTCATAGAGGCCAGAATAGACACGCTTCAGACCAAGGCCTTCTTGACATCAGACAGACTTCGCAGTTTGACCTTACACGTTTTAGCCCTTCTTCAGTCACCTGCCCCATCAGCAGAGTTAGTCCTGAGAGGGTCCATGGCAGCAGCAATCAATCTCGCGCCCTTAGCTCGCTTGCACATGTGGGTTCTCCAGTGGACTTTGCAGGTTCAGTGGTCCATCCTTCACCACTCATTGGACTTACCGATTCCTCTTAGCAGAGTTTGCAGAAATTCCCTCATGTGGTGGTTCCAATCTCGAGAGCTTCGGGAAGGACGACCGTTTGTTATGCTGCAACCCCAAGCCACGGTGACCATGGACGCTTCTCGCCTTGGGTGGGTGGGGGGGGGGGCATTACGCGGGCAGAACTGTCCAAGGTACATGGGCTCAGAGACTGTTCTGAATATCAATGTTCTGGAGATGAGGGCGGTGCTCCTAGCTTTGCAAGCCCTTCATGCCTTTCTCCCTCCAGGGACTATTGCAATTCAGTCAGACAACATGTCAGTGGTCTGGTACATCAACAAACAGGGGGGCACCAGGTCTTACCCTCTTTGCCGAGAGGCCATGAGAGTTTGGGATTGGGCGATATCCACCAACCGTTTTCTGTTAGCAATGCACATTCCGGGTCGGTCCAACATCCTAGCATACAAACTGAGTCGAACTATCTTCTCGCCTTACGAGTGGTCTCTAAATCCCTTAGTAGCGAAACAGATCTTCCACAAGTTGAGTCAGCCTTGCTGCGATCTCTTTGCATCGACTTCCAACGTGAAGTGCAGCAAGTTTTTCGCTCCAATTCCCCCTCCGGGGGAAAGCCCCAGAGATGCTCTAGTTCATGCTTGGCCAACTGGTCTTCTTTATGCTTATCCTCCTCTTCCATTGATGACAAAATTCTTACAGAAAGCTCGTCGGTTGGGGAACAAGATTATCCTCATAGCCCCATTCTGGCCTCATCAAGCCTGGTTCCCGTGCCTACGGTCTCATCTTATAGCTCCTCTCTGGATCTTGGATCCCATCCCGGATCTGATATCTCATCCTTCGGGATTGAAACCCCTGAATCTGGTCTATGTCAAGCTCTCATCTTGGTTGACCCAGTTCCATTAGTTGCCAGGACTCCTGGTATCTCGTCTGCAGTTAGATCTATCCTGGTAGCGGTGCATAAACCTACCAGGAAGGTTTACAATAGCAAATGGAAGCGGTTTTCCATTTGGGCGTCTCAAAGGAATTTGGACCCTTTCACTGCTCCCATCCCAGCAGTGCTTGATTTCCTATCTCATATTTTTCAGCAAGGGGCAAGTTCTTCTACTGTAAAGGTTCAAATGGCTGCCATCTCCCATTTTCACATTGGAGACCATCTCAATCCCCTCGATTCCACCAAGATTTGTAAGACTTTTCTGAAAGGTACGTTTCTCTTGAGACCTATTAGGAACTCCATCCCTCCATGGGATCTAACTTTGGTCCTTCAGGCTCTGACTGGGACCACCTTTTGAACCTGCAGCTTCTGTTGATTTGCAATTCTTGTTCTGGAAAACTGCCTTTTTGGTTGCTATTACCTCAGTTAGAAGGGTGTTGGAGCATCAGGCCCTCTGTATTAAGCCCCCGTATCTTGTTTTCTATAAGGACAGGGTCTCTTTCAGGACTTAACCCATCTTTTCTACCTAAAGTGGCCTCCGAGGCGAACATCAATCAGTCCATTAATCTTCCAGTTTTTTTCCCCATCAAAACAAAGGGGAGTACAAACTTCATTTGTTAGATGTTCATAGACGGTTACGTTTTTATTTACACAGAACAGCTGCCTTCCGCAAGTCTAACCAGCTCTTTGTTTCCTTTGCAAAACCCTTCTTTGGTAAGCCAGTGTTGAAGGTGACTCTGGCCAGATGGATTTCTAATTGCATTCTGCTGACATACAAAATATCTGGCCTGCCAGAGCCTATAGGGGTTCATGCTCATTCTACCCGCTCTAAGGCTACATCTGCTGCATTCTGGTCTAGAGTTCCCTTGGATGACATTTGCTCTGCGGCTACTTGGGCATCCTCTCATACCTTTATCTCTCACTATAAATTGGATTTAGTGTTTAGAGGAAGGGCGGCTTTTGGCTCTGCAGTGCTCCGGAATATCCTTCCTTGAGGACCTCGCAAGTTTTTTGGTAGCTGGGGACTCTGTCCCACAGGTTGATGATCAAATGAAGTTAACTACTTCAGATAAAGAAGTTATGTACTCACCATAACGTTCCGTCTGAGTAGGTAACTTCATTGTCAGCAACCGACCCTCCCTCCTTCCCCCTAACCTGGTTCTTTGATTTCCTGAACCCTAGGATGGTTTTTCAGGTACTTTGTTAATCCTTAGGTTAGGATTCTTCAGGTTGTTGTTTTGTCGTTGTGAGGTTATATAGGTGGGCAAACGCGATCTGAGGATTGGAAGGAGGTAGCAGGGGATTATGGCTAAGGGGGAGGAGCTTGGAGCTCGGATCTCTAGCTTGGAAAGCTGCCGGCTCGGATCCAGGTCGGCTCCGATACCCACAGGTTGCTGACAAATGAAGTTATTTACTCAGATGGAACGTTATGGTGAGTACATAACTTCTTTTCCTTCCCAAAGTTGTTTCTGAATTCTCCATAAACCTGACCATTGATATACCAGTGTTCTTTCCGAATTTTTCCAATAGAGGAGAGTACTGCCTTCACTCTTTAGACGTACATAGACAACTGAGATTCTACCTAGACAGGACCAAACTTAACTAAATCTGAACAGCTTTTCATCTCTTTTTCTGGACCCTGAATGGGAGAGGCTGTTTCCAAGGTTACATTATCAAAATGGCTAAGGGACTGCATACGTTTCACCTATTCCCTCAGTAATGAACCTATGCCAAAAGTTAAAGCTCACTCCAGTAGATCTGTGGCAACATCTGTAGTTTTCCATTCCAGGGCTTCCGTGAATGACATCTGCGCAGCAGCTACTTGGGCTAAATCTCATACCTTTATCAATCATTACAAATTGGACTTAGTCTCCAGAGGGAGAGCTGCCTTTGGCTCAATGATACTCAGGAATGTTCTTCCAGAAGGGCCGCCCATGGACCTCAAGGTAGCTTAGGATTCTGTCCCATCAGTGATGAATGGAAAGAAAATTAACAACATCAGATAAAGAAGTTAGGTCTTACCATAACATTCCATCTGTGTTGTTCATCTTCTTTCATTCATCACTTTCCACCCTCCTTCCCCCTCCAAAGGCTTCTGGGGGATGCTTTGGGCCTAAGTGGTGCCCTAGGGTATTTGCGCAGAAGTGGTGTCTGCTTTACTTCTCTTTCTCTAGCAAACTCGATCTGAGGTAACAGGGAAAAGGGCATTTTGGGTAGAGACTTAGCTCGAGAGTTTTTTGGCTGGCGTGAGCTTGGTAAAAAGGCCGACTCTGTTCTGAGGGCTCGGAACCGAACCCATCAGTGATGAATGAAAGAAGATGAACAACTCAGATGGAACGTTATGGTAAGATGCAACTTCTTTTTCTTTATTTTGGTGGCTACTTAAATTGTTTTAAACCAGTCCTTTCATTTTTACATGTTGCTTTTGATGAATACATCAGTAAAGAAGTACGGTCATCACTATACAGATGTGATAGGCATCTCAGTTATTATATAGAACTGAATCCATCCACATCTATTTGTAGCCTTTTTTCTAAGAAGTGTCTCTCTAGGTAAATTTCCAACAGGATTATTTTTACATAGACATTTGAAATGCATGTTTCTGCCTCTCGGGCTGCTGTGTACCTTGTATTTGTGGCACCTACTGTCCTTACTATTGCTGCTTTTCTTTTTGAGAATTCTGTTTTTCTTCCTGTAGCCTTGGTCCTGATTCCATTGGTTTTCCTGTTATCTTTGGCCCCAGCTTCAGTATATTCAGTTGCCTAAACCTGTAGCCCCTCAGATTATAATGAACTACATTTATTTTTGCATACTATCCATGCTTCCAGCAGTCTGATGTATTTTTCTTGTATGGCTTACAAAACTACAGTCCAGTATGTGTCACCTGAGTAGGGTCTGTTTGAACTTGTGTATCAGTCTGAAGAACGTCAGATTGCATGGAGTGCTAAATTTGGTTCAGATGAGACATTATATTGTACTTTCTGCAAAATGGAAATGGTTATATAATTTATTTAGGAAAACGGTAGCAGCTTTTTTACTTGAAACATAATTTTGTGACTTTTCTCCTCCATTGGAAAATTTAACTTGATAGTATTGGTATGTTTCCCTTCATCCTTGCACCCACTGGCTGTAATTTTTGATGTTTATGCCAAGCATCTCCTTTTTATAGTTTGGTTATAAATAAAACAAGCAGTTTTGTGGCATTTATTGTAGCTACTTTGAAGATGTTTGTTACCAAACAGTTTTATAAAATAGATGGACTGAGCCAGCTCCAGTGGCAGTGGAATGAAGGCCCAGTGTTTGCATCAGTAACCCAGGTTTGAATAATGGCTCATGCACAGGGAGGAGTTATACCAGGGGAAATAGGAAAGGAGTGGCAGTTGACAGCTTACTCATCTTGGAGGGGAGGAGCCCATGAGTTAGCCTATAGGGAGGATTTGGACAAATTCCATGTGCATTGTGATTTGCTGCCATTACCATGAATTGTTTTTCATATATAGCAGTACACATTCTACCTTTTGTGGCAAGCCATAGCAGAAGTTGTTCTATAAGAGTGGGGACTTGCTTGTGTAAAATAAAAAGCTCCACCTCCACAGAGGATTGTAGCCCCAATCCTTACACCTAACATTTTCCTCCCAGAGAAACAAATGTGGTGACAGGCTTTTGTCCCTAGGAAAAACTGTTTGTTAAATAAGGTGATTAAGGGGAAGTCTTGATCGTTGTGGGCTTGGGGATGAAAAAGCTTACATGAGCTAGCATGCATATCTTATTTTGTATGTATCAACTTAATTGGTATATGGTTTTGCTTATTAGCATGAAGGTGGACATCAGTGCTGCTGATGACATGGTTCTAAACAACAGCCAAAGTTTCCAGTAGTTTGCAGTTACACAATGTTACACACAAGCAGGCACAGACTGCTGTTTTGGTTAACTAGAAATACAGCCTCCTGTATATACTGGAGAGATTGGCAACATTCTGGCCCACAACTGGAATACAGTTTTTTTAATGAGCACCTGTGTTATGTTTAGCTTTAATATATAAACTCTTGTAGTTTACCATTAGTATCTTATTTTTTTAGTCTTCGTTTCTACGTCAGTATTTTACATCGTACTAATTGGCACTCTCTTCCTACTCATTTGCATCTAGTTTTGTTATTTATTTTGTATTGCATCTCTCAGTGCCTTTTGTTTGGGTACTGGCTGGAAAGGTTCCATGTGGTTACCTACCCACCTTGAAAAGTAAGTGATTAAGTGAAGCAAGCAATAGTAATTATAAGCAAGTAGTAAAGCTCCATTTGCAGGCCGGGAGGATGCCAACTTTTCCTCATCACACATCGGACTATGTTATGCTTAAATATATCCTCTATCTTTATGCCTTTAGTCACATACTGCAATCAGTTCTTACTGGACCATACATATGCTGGCAGATTAGATTGTCTGTATTTTTGCTCATGGTCTTTGTGTTTCACTGTTGCAGTTATCACATTTGGGTTATCCCTGCCAGGGTAGCCCTTGGTCGGCCTGAATACCAGAGGCTTATTATTTCTGCGTCGGTTGCTGTTGCTTCAAGACTGACGTCAAGTCATCAGTAGTATAAAGTAAGGCAGCCAACGCCATTACATCAGTCTTTCTTGCCTTGGAGCCCGAAGCAGAAGCAGTTCATACAAGTGCCGGTCTGCCGCTACTTGATTTTAGTCTACCGAATTGAAGTTGAAGTCTTCTAAAGTTAAGTACCCTGTTGGGGATACTTTTATCTTGCACTCACCGATGTCAGAAAAAGTGAATTGTCTCGCCTGTGGAAAGCAAATACCACACCAAGACTTCGTTCTTAGTGCGTCACTTGTTTAGGGCCAGACCATGACGTCCCCCGTTGTCGCTTCTGTGCTTTGTTCAATGCCAGAACTATCTGTTGTTGGACCCTTATTGTAGCCAGCTATTTTTGGTTACAGTCTTCGAATTCCGATATGGCTTCGGTAAGCCATCCAACAGCAGATCTTCCAAAAAAAACTTAAAGATAAAGACAGAGATAGACCGCACAGGTCCAAACCTACAGACGACTCTTCCGTTAAGCTAGTAGTCAGTTCTCCGGTCCTCACTGAGGCGCTTTCACAGCCCTTGATGCCCACTTCTGTGGATTCGCAGGCCGCTACTTAGACCATTTCGGAGTCGGGTATGCCGCAAAACTCTTCGACTAAGGATCCTGCGGTCATCTCTACCTTGGATGGGTCTGGAACCGCTGACCAGGCACTGGCTTCTGAGAAAGTCCTTTGCACTACCGATTCGTGACAGAAACCGACATCATCTTTTGCAACTACTGTTCTTTCGAAAACGACCAAGATGTCCTTCAAGGATGCATCTGCAGTCCTTACAAATGGGTTGTCCTGTCGTCAGGCAGCCCTTCGGTCGGCCGGATTCCAAAGTCTGGGTCTGGCCTCGGCTGGTGTTGCACTTCACCCGACGTCATAGCTGCAGTTCTTCGGGTATAAAGGCATCAGCCGACACCATTTTCCCCAGTCTTTCTTGCCGCGTGGCGCCCGAAGCAGAAGCTGTTCGCAAGTGCCGGTCGGTCAGATCCAGAGATTACTACTACCGAATACTACTTCGAAGACTTCTAAAAAGCTAAGTACCCCGTTGGGGACTCTTTCTTGCCTCAGCCGATGTCAGAAAAAGTGAATAACTGTTTAACTTGTGGGAAACAAATACCTCATAAAGATTTCCACTCTTACTGCTTACCTTGTTTATGCCCAGACCACGACGTAGCAGCTTGTTTAGCCTGTGCTTCTTTCAACCGACGGACGCTTAGACATCGGTCGGAGTTTGCTGAACAGTTTTTCGGCTCAGATTTTGCGTACATAATGCCGTCGGATCCTCCGACTTCACAAGTTAAGAAACGCAAAGAAAAGGACCGACACTCGCGGTCCGCGGTTTCAGCCGAAACCGCTGTTAAGCAAACCGAGTGTCTCTGTTTCGGCCGAAACCAAGCAAACGGTTCTATCTAAAGCCGAATCCATCACTACTACCGAGGCCCCTTCTAACCTGGTTGAATCGGCCTCTGAAATTCAACCTGCTACTGTGGTTTCACAAGAATTATCGGACACCATCCCTTTGGATGTTTCAACCCCTGCACGTGGTGCTGCTAGGCTGCCTGCAGCCATGTCCATAAAGGCCTTTGCCAGGGCTAAAGCAGCCAAAACTTCTAAGTCTGTGCCTGTTAAGCCCCCCTCTCACAGGCCCAGTTCCAGTTCCCAAATGCTCACTCTGGCAGAGGATCTCATCTCTTTAATAAGGGAATCCCAATCTCACCCAGACAGGGCCTCTCAACCTCCTCCAGAAAAGAGACCTAGAGCAGAGCCCCCTGAGCCAGTATCCTCAGATGATTCTTCTGATACAGACAATACAGACCATCCAGAGGCTCCTTTTTCTACTTATGAAGACTCCGATGCTGAGGAATCGATTCCTTCTGCCTCTCCACCAGAGGAATTTTCCTTTGGGGAAACCTTACATGCCATGAGAGAGCAATTCCAATGGCAGGGACAAGATTTCTCAGATTCAAGGAAAAGGCTTAGGACCTTTTTGCATTTACCACAACATAGGCCTTTAGCTATACCTCCAGTTCTTCCTGTTGTAGATGATGCATTTAATGATGCTTGCACTGCTCCTGATACTTTGCCTCCAGCCCCTGCTAAGCCCGATAGGTTCTACAGGGTCCCGGACACACATCACCATTTATACAAGGCTCCTTTTGCAGATCCCGAGACTATCTCCCAGGGGCCTAAGGCAGTAGCTTCGACCTCAGTTAAAACCCTCTCCTTCTGAAAGGGAATCCAGGTCCTTAGAGAGATGGGGTAAAAAGTATACACCTCTGCTACTCTCTCAGCTAGGGCATTGAACTGTCAGTTTCATATGATCCAATACCAGGAGTTTATGCTTGATCAGTTAACTAAGAAACTGTCCTCTGATGATTCTTTAGATAAGAAATATGTTCTAGAAATGGTGCATAACATTCAGCAGGTTAGTAACCATTCTTTAAAATGTGGCTATGATGCACTGGAGGCTTCCTTTAGATCAGCCATGACTGGCACAGTTATAAGAAGGCATGCATGGTTGAAAGAACAGGTCTTGCCGGATCATGTTAAAGCAAAACTATTAGATGCTCCTATGGATAAGGTCAGTTTATTTGGTTCTCCTGCTCAACAGGTACTGAAGAAAATGGAAGAGAAGGCAAAATCTGTACAAACGGTGAAAGATTTCTTACAGGTTCAGCCTCCAAGGTTTAGCAGGAACTGGCCTTCCAAAAATTGGTCCTTTCCAGACTCCTCTAAAACTCAGAGAGGCAGGAATAGGCGTTCAAGAGGCAGAAATCAATCCAGAGGAGGTGCCTACAGGGGACGCCAGTGGCAAGGTAACAACCAGCGAGGCACAGACACAACTACTACCACTGCAAAAGGACAATCACAGTGACTTGGCTCTGGCACCGCCTACCAGGGAGCAAATAGCAGCACCCTTAGGCGGAAAGTTAGCCTTGTTTTCAAAAAACTGGCACTACATCACAAGAGACAAGTGGATTTTGCAAACTATAGACCAAGGCTACAGGTTTCATTTCCATACTTTACCAGGAAAAAGAGGAATGCCAAACCTACCACCAAATCAAAAGACAGAAGCTCTAAAACAAATAGCTCAATTAGCAAAGATGAGAGCTGTGGAAAGGGTACCATCTATGGAACAAGGAAAGGGATTTTACTCCAGACTATTCCTGGTACCAAGAAAAGAAAAATTGGAGGCCTATTCTCGACCTGTCCGCTTTAAACACATTCATCATTGTTCCAAAATTCAAAATGCTGACCCTACAGCAACTTCTTCCCATGCTGGGCAAGGAGTATTGGCTGGTGACTCTAGATCTCAAGGAGGCATACCTGCACGTCCCCATACGACCAAATTGCAGAAGATACCTCAGATTTCTTGCAGGATCAGAGCATTATCAATTCTCAGCATTGCCCTTTGGCTTATCTACTGCACCCAGAGTGTTCAAGAAATGTCTGGCATCAGTAATCGCTCACTGCAGGCTTCAGGGAATCCAAATATATCCATACCTGGATGACTGCCTGATAAAAGCGGACAACAAAAACAAGCTAACAGAAGACTTACAAAGAGTCATTTGCTTACTGCAAGCCCTGAGATATACAGTCAATATAAAAAAATCAAGACTGATACCATCCCAAAGAATAACCTTCTTAGGTGCAGAATTGGACACAGTAAAACAGATGGCATTCCTAACTGCAGAAAAACAAGAACAACTTCCTCTCTACTTCTTGGCATTAACAAAGCAGAACAAACTAACAGCAAGGAAAGTACTGCAGGCCTTGGGCTTCATGGCATCCTGCATAATCCTGGTCCCTCATGCCAGACTGCATATGAGAAAGCTACAGTGGTACCTGAAGAATTTATGGTCTCAACACAGGCACAGCCTAGAAACCGAAATACCACTAATCCCATGCCTGAAACAAGAGTTCCTATGGTGGGCTCAGGCATGCCAGTCAAACCCAGGTTTGCCCTTCCACAGCATTCAACCAAGCCAAACCATCACAACGGACGCCTCAGACCTCGGTTGGGGGGCCCACATGCTGGACAAGTGCATACAAGGCTTATGGACTCCAGATCAGCTGCACCTGCACATATATCAAAAGGAAATGCTGGCAGTAAAACTAGCAATCCAGAATTTCAGACCATTCCTCCAAGAAGGGCAGTTGATGATAAGGACAGACAACACCACAGTCATGTGGTACATCAACAAACAGGGAGGCACTCATTCATACCCTCTATGGCGGATGGCACTGGACCTATGGAATATGGCTCTGAGCTACAACATTCAGTTACAAGCAATTTTTGTACCGGGAAAAGAAAACATCCTAGCAGACATATTAAGCAGAACTACCTCGGATGCTCACGAATGGATGCTACACCCGGACATCTTCATGGTCATCACAAAGAAATGGGGACTGCCACAAATAGACCTATTCGCATCCCCACTCAATCACCAGCTCAAGAAATTCTGCACAAGGATGTACCACCCACTTGCTTGGAAGGTGGACTCTCTATCCTTCAGTTGGAAAGGCCTGACAAGCATATGCATTCCCACCTCTTCCTTTGATGCACAAGGTGCTATAGAAAATCAAAGAGGAACGTCCAAGGATCATTCTGATAGCTCCAGACTGGCCAAGACAACATTGGTACCCATTACTGAGGAGCATGTCCCGGGGGAAAATGTGGACACTACCCCTGATTCCTTTGCTGTTAACTCAGAGCGGCTACAACACCCTGCATCCAAACCTGAAAACTCTGCAGCTGACTGCCTGGAACATTACATAAGAGCAACTAACCCAGATTTATCCCAAAGGGTTAAAGACATCATCCTTGAGGCCCGCAGACCCTCAACAAGAAGGAACTATGCAGGAAAATGGAAAAGGTTTCTCATTTGGAGTACTGAAAGGGGAAAAGATGTGTCAAAGGTAGACATTGCCAACATCCTGGAGTATTTGGCAGAGCTTTTCCATACAGGCCTGTCCTATTCCTCCATCAAGATACATGCATCAGCTATTTCTGCAGAATACAGCTTCGATCCCCCTGTCTTCTCGCATCCTCTACTCAGGCAGTTTCTGAGAGGAATTAAAAATGTAAAACCTCCTAGGAAACCACCGTTACCAGCATGGGACTTGAACTTTGTGCTAGAAAAATTGACACCCCCCCCTTTCGAACCAGCAGCAACAGCAGATCTTCAACACCTATCCTGGAAAACTGCTTTTCTGCTGGCAATTACCTCAGCAAGAAGGGTTTCTGAGCTACAGGCTTTAATGGCAGTACAACCCTTCCTAATCTTCCATCAAGATAGTGTCCATGAGAACAAATCCTACATTTATGCCTAAGGTGGTATCCAGAGTGTCTTTAAACCAGGCTATCCACCTACCTACCTTCTTCCCCAATCCACAGAACAGGGGGGAAAGACTGCTGCATACTTTGGATGTACATACAGTTGCGCTACTACCTGGACAGAACCAAGGGCAATAGAAAAACTGACCAGATTCTGGTAGCATATGCAACAGGAAGGGAAGGAAAAGCAATTTCAAAACAGACAATCTCCAAGTGGATAGGAAATTGCATCAGATTCTGTTACTCCTACCATGGAAAGCAAACTCCACAGAACATAAGGCCTCATTCTACAAGGGCTACAGCCACTACCACAGCTTTCTTACGAGGAGTGGCTACCAAGGACATTATAGAGGCTGCTACTTGGACCTCCTTGCACACATTTGCCAAGCATTATAACTTACCTTTATACTCTAGATCCCGAGCAGGGTTTGCCACTGCTGTTTTGCAAGGGATCCTAACTACACCATAATTTCTTCTTCCTCCTCCCCTAGTTTGGCTATGGTATTCTACCCATTTGTAAGGACTGCAGATGCATCCTTGAAGGACATAGTACAGTTTTGTACCTACCATAAATGTAGATGTCCGAACAGGAATGCATCTGCAGTCAGGATTACCCACCCTCCTTCCCCTCTGTGGTATTCCTAGGGTATTTGCCCATCTAATAGCTAGCTGGGGGGGATCTCTTATGGTGTATTTGTTTGTATATATGTACATACATGCTTATTTTTTGTGTTTGCCTTCTACTATTTGGAAACATTGGCATTTATCCAAAATTTAGCTATCCAACAGGGCAACTGGCATCTGGGGCAAGAAACAGGAAAATGGCGTCGGCTGATGCCTTTATACCTGAAGAACTGCAGCTATGACGTCGGGTGAAGTGCAACACCAGCCGAGGCCAGACCCAGACTTTGGAATCCGGCCGACCGAAGGGCTGCCTGACGACAGGACAACCCATTTGTAAGGACTGCAGATGCATTTCTGTTCGGACATCTACATTTATGGTAGGTACAAAACTGTACTTTTCTTAGGCTCAGGGTATGAACCACCCCCAAGTAACCCAACAACCCACTCTCGGGCACCTGCTTCCTTGTCTCAGTCTCAAATGCTTAAAATGGCAGAAGGCCTTATCATACTTATCAGGGGAAGCCAAGCTACCCCCTCCAAAAGGAAAAGAGATCTGTCCCCTGTAGTTTTGTCTGAACAAGAGTCTGATGAGTCTGATACATCTGAATATGAAGACATGCAACCCCTCTCTCCTTATGAGGATTCTGATGCAAGGGATTCCATCCCTTTAGCCTCTTCCCCAGAGGTTTTTTCCTTTGGGGAAACCCTGTAACCTTAAGGGAGCATTTCCAATGGGAGAGTCAAGACTACCCTCAGTCTAAAAAGAGACTCAGGGAATTCCTAGATCTTCTACAGCACAGTCTCCTGGCCATCCCCCAAGTCTTGGATGTTGTGGAGGATGTTTTCCTGGAATCCAGCTTGACTGCTGACACCCTCCCTCCCTCCTGCGCCCAGAAAACCAGACCGGTACTATAGAGTCCCTGACTCTCACAAATTTCTTTTTAAAAATCCTACTGCTGACCCTGAGGTAATTTCTAAAGGGATTAAATCAACCTCTGCTAAGAACCCCACCCTCTCAGATAGGGATTCCCGAGCAGTAAACAGATGGGGTAAAAAAGTATACACTTCAGCTACTCTTGCTTTCAGGGCACTAAATTGTCAGTTCCATATGCTAAAATTTAAGCAACATATCCTGGAACTCCTCAAACAAAAAATGTCTTCCTTTCCTGCTTGGGCAGAATCTAAAGAATTACAAGAGTTAATGCATTCTGCAAGTCAAGTAACTAAACACTCCTTGCACTGTGGTTCTGATGCCCTAGAAGCTTCTTGCAGGGCAGCAGTTACTGAATCTGTCATTAGAAGGTATGTATGGCTTATGGAACAGCTCCTGCCAGACAATGTCAAATTGTTGGATGCCCCCTTGCACAAAAACAACTTATTTGGCACTAAGGCAGAAGAGGTCTTAAAAAAGATGGAAGAAAAAGCAAAATCTATGCAAACAGTTGAGGATTTCTTACAGGTTCAGCCACCCCAGGTTCAGCAGGCATTGCCCACCAAACACTGGTCCTTTTCTGCTCCCACCAAGCCAGTCCTGCCTAGGCCCCAGGAAACCAGACACCCCCCCCCCCTCCAGACAACAGCCAGAGGGAATGCAGAGATCTAAACAGTGGACTTTCTCCATTTCAAAACTAGGGAGTTCTAAGCCACCCCCTCATGGTAAGAACTCACAATGACTCTCCTCCCCCACCCAATCCCTCTGCCCACCTTCACTTACCCCTAGGAGGAAAACTCTCCTTTCACGCCAGCACCTGGGCCACCATTACCAATGACCGCTGGGTCCTCAACATAGTGTCCCAGGGATACAAATTTTCTTTCCACACCCTTCCAACTCCAAAACGGTTCCCAGATCTGCCTCCAAACCAGTGGGCAGAGGTGCAAAAGCAAGTCCTTTCCCTGCTCTCTGTGGGCAATAGAGCACATTCCTGCAGAACAGAAAGGCCAAGGTTTCTACTACAGACTTTTTCTGGTACCCAGAAAAGAGGGCACCTGACACCTCATCCTCGATCTATCCATTCTAAACACCTTCCTGGTGATACCAAAATCAAAAATGCTCAACCTCCAGCAGCTGCTACCCATAATCTCAAAGGATGCTTGGCTAGCCACCCTAGACCTAAGAGGCCTACCTCCACATTCCTATCAGGGAGTCATGCATGAAATATCTACATTTCAGGGCAGGATCTCTGCACTTCACTTTGGCGTATCTACTGCTCCCAGAATTTTCGCAAAATGTCTGGCTCCAGCCATTGCCTTTTGCAGGCAAAGGAATGTCCAGATTTACCCATACTTAGATGACTGCCAAATTCAGGCAGACAGCCAGGTAAAGCTGCTCAAGCACCTGGCCTTTGTAAAGTACCTACTGACCTCCCTAGGGTACACAGTCAATGAAAAGATACCCAAACAAGTACCCACCCAAAGGATTATATTCCTGGGAACAAGTCTGGACACAGCATCCCAGATGGCATTCCTTACACCACAGAAGCAAACTTACCTAACAGCCTGCTTCTCTGAACTAGCCAACAGACCCTAGTTATCTGCAAGGAAAATCCTGCAAGCTCTGGGGTTCATGGCATCTTGCATTCTACTCATTCCATATGCCAGACTGTATATGAAAAAACTTCAGCGGTACCTAAAAAGCCTTTCGTGTCAACAGTCTGAAGACCTGGAAACTCTCATACCCATGATACCTTACCTCAAAAGATTTTCTTTGGTGGGTAGAAGCATGCTCCCACAACAAGGAACTACCCTTTCTCACCACCCCCTGCCACCCAGACCCTCACCACAGATGCATCAGACTATGCCTGGGGTGCACACCTGGATGGCAGATGCATACAGGGCCAATGGAGCCCACAGCAAATCCATCTGCACATCAACCAAAAAGAGGTGATAGCGGTCCAGCATGCCTTGATAGCTTTCAAGCCCCTTCCCTCCCCAGGGTCTGATCAAAACAGGCAACACCACTGTGATGTGGTATATCAACAAACAGGGAGGGACTCACTCCAACCCTCCTATGCAGGGCTGCCATGACCCTTTGGCACACAGCCTCTGCCATGCCAACTGCACCTGTTAGCAAAATACCTGCCAGATTTTCTAAACTCTCTGGCAGACCACTTAAGCAGAAATCTTCTGGACCCACATGAGTGTCAGCTCAACAGAAGAGCATTCACCCTAATAACTCAGAAAATGGGGTACCCCAAAGGCTGAACTTTTGCCTCCCAAACCAACCATCAGCTCATCAAATTCTGCATCAGGGAGCATCACTGCATGTCTTGGAATGTGGATGCCCTGTCCTTCCCTTGGGTCAGTCTATCATTCTCTGCTTTTCCTCCAGTACCTTTCATCCCCAGGGTACTCCTCAAAATAAAGGAGGAAAAACCAAGGACAAATCTTATAGCTCTAGACGGGCCTTGCCAGCACTGGTACTCACTGCTGCGCAGCCTGTCCCCACTACCACCATGGCATCTTCCTCAGATTCCAAACCTCCTAACCCAGAGGTAAGGGGAATTCATGCATCCCCAATTGCAGACACTCAGTTTGGCAGCTTGGCTTATTCCCTTACCCCGAATCAATCTGCCAACCTCAGTAAACAGGTTCTAGATGTTAGCCATGAGGCCAGACTCCCTAGCACTAGAAAGTCTTATGCTGACAAATGGAAAAGGTTCTGCACCTGGATCCATGCTAAGGGAGCCAATATGGCACATCCCCTCCCTCACATCCTGGATTACTTGGCCTTTCTTTCTCCTCTATAAAAATTCATGCCTCTGCTATTTCTGCTCATTTCCCCACTGAACAGCCCCTTTTCTCCCACCCATTGATTAAACCGTTCCTAAGAGGGGCTAGCAGCTTGAGGCCACCCAGAAGGGCACTGACCCCAGCTTGGGACCTTAACTTTGTATTGGAAAAGCTCACCCTGCCCCTTTCGAATCAGCTTCTTTTGCAGAGCTAAAATTTCTCTCTTGGAAGACCACGTCCCTTCTGGCCATCACTTCAGCCAGCAGGGTCTCCGAGCTACAAGCACTCATGGCTGTAGAGCCCTTCATCATCTTCCATGCTGACAGGATTACCTCAGGACTAACCCATCCTTCATGCCCAAAGTGGTGTCCAGTGTTGGCTCTCAACCAATCCATTCATTTGCCCACCTTTTCCCTAAGCCACAGTAGAAGGGGGAAAGGATCCTGCACTCTCTAGATGTGCACAGACAACTCAGATTCTATCTAGACAGGACTAAATCCTTCAGAAAGTCTGATCAATTGCTGGTTAGCTTTGCTGCAGGGGCAGAGGGCAAAGCCATCTCCAAACACAATTTCCAAATGGATAGCACGCTGCATCCATTTCCTCTACAAGCAACATGGAAAGCCTGCCTCTAAGGGGGTCAGGACTCACTCTGCCAGAGCAGCCTCCACCTCTGCAGCTTTCCTCAGAGGAGTCTCCACCAGGGACATCCTGGAGGCCGCCACCTGGACATCTGTTCACACTTTTACCAAACATTACCACCTGGCTATCTTCTCCAAATCCATGGCAGGGTTTGCCTCTGCAGTCTTGCAGGGCATCCTAGTCCGCCCCTAGTCTCCTTGACTGACTCCACCCTTTTTCTCAGCTTTGGGAATCAACCCAAATGTGATGACTGCAACAATGAAACACAAAGAACATAGTACAGTTGTGTACACTTCCATAAATGTAGATGTTCGAGTGTATTCACTGTTGCAGTCGGTTTCCTGCCCTCCAGCCCCCTCTTCTTTCTCCTCTTTCCTTGCAAGGGACATTTTGGTATTTACTTTCTACTGGTGAGGTTCTTCCACCAGTACCTGGCTTGCCACTTGGAGGCTCCTGACAGGGTAAGACAAACTGATGTAATGGCGTCAGCTACCTTACTTTATAGTACTGACGACCTGATGTCAGTCCTGAAGCGACCGCAACCAACGCAAAAATACAAGGCCTCTGGTGTTCGGGCCAGCCGAGGGCTACTCTGGCAGGGATAACCCAAATGTGATGCCTGCAACAGTGAATACACTCTAACATCTACATTTATGGTAAGTGTACATGTACACAACTGTACTTTTCTTTGACTGCCTCCACCCATTTCCTCAGCTTTGGGAATCAACCCAAATGTGATGACTGCAACAATGAAACACAAAGAACATAGTACAGTTGTGTGCACTTACCATAAATGTAGATGTCCGAGTGTATTCGCTGTTGCAGTCCTGGTTTCCCTCCCTCCATCCCCCTTATTCTCTTTCCTTACAAGGGACATATTGGTATTTACTTTCTATTGGTGGGGTTCTTCCACCAGAACCTGGTTCCTACTTGGGGGGCCTCTGACAGGTTAGGGCAAGAAAAACTGATGTAATGGAGTTTGCTGCCTTACTTTATACTCCAGCAACCGACGCAGAAATACTAAGCCTCTGGCATTCGGGCCAGCCGAGGGCTACCCTTGCAGGGATAACCCAAATGTGATGACTGCAACAGTGAATACACTCTAACATCTACATTTATGGTAAGTGTACACAACTGTACTTTGTCTCCACTGGATTTTACCTTGTGGGCAGTATGCTCTCTCTCTAAAGCCATTTTTACTGTCCCCTTGCCCCTGGGGTCTTATTTCATGTAAGTTTGTCTAAAGGTTTTATCAGATATCGGTTTTCCTTTTTGTTGAATGTTGTCAGAATTTATGGAAATCTTTCGGTATCAGCAGTTTTGTTTTAAAGTTGTATTCTTTCTTTGGCAGACTCAAGGTTCCATCAGACTGTACTACAGAACTGAACCATCATGCATATTTATTCTTGCAAAGTGTGTTCGATAAACATGATCTGGTAAGATTTTTTACTTGATTTCATATTAAATACATTAGAGAAATTAATTGGGTGGTGTGTACTTTTTTGCCTGTTTTGTATATATTTGAGTAAGTTTTGTATTAACCAAGAAGATATGTCAGTAAATGTAGTCTTGATAACTGCACAATAACCTTGCGACTATAAAGTCATGTAAAAATGCAGTATTAGCTTGCACCTTGGAAAGGACATGCATTTATTTTTATCCCCTGTCCAGGATGAGGTGTAGGGGCTCATCTTACCTGCACCTATTCGGCCCATTTAGTGGGTGGGAGCTGGACATCCTAGGCAGGGTGAAGGCCGTATAGCTCAAGAATTTCAGTCATTTCATATGTGCAAGTCAAGTGGTAGGTAGTGGACCAGCTTGTTGCGTAGAGGAGCACATCCCCCATTAGCAGCTCTTCCAAATGTCACTGTGTGCTGCCATCCGAGGGGGAAGTGTGCCTCAGTATGCTGAATTCCCCTTAGGTTACTGTGCAGCTGCTGTCAGCACTGTGGGTGGAGTAGGCCTGAGCTCCAGGAAGTGGAACCCCTGGTGCACCTGCTTAGCGTTACCATTGTGGTGTGATCCACAACTGCTCGCTTCAGATGGTGTCTTTCCTCTTTATCACATAGATTAGATAATGCTCTAATGTATGGTTAAGTAATGCAAATGTTCAGCCAAGATAGAAACTTGGTGGTGTTGATCCGGAAAGCTGTCAAGTAACGAGTACAGCAAAGACCCTAGAAGCAAAGCTGATGTTGGTAAGGGTTGCTTAGCGCAAAAGTATACCAATGGACTTGTCTGCTGAAGAAAGTAGGGTACTTGCCCTGTCCACTGAATGGTGACAAGACACTATTTTTCACACTGTTGGGTGTAAAGGAGAGTAATATGATGTGTAGGCTCTCAGGGTTTCCTAGGTGTTTGTGATTACATTGTCACATTTGGGTGTAATCTGTGATGCAACGGTGTCATAGGCTGTGTACAGTAAGTGACCAGGAAAGTACTGATAGATCTTTTGCTCCAACTAACCCCGACATTGGGTATCTCTTAACTAGGTACAACAATTAAACTGTGTACTACAGTTATCAGTGTCTATTGGAACTGTTTCAGTAGCCAGTGCACCCCCCCAAACAAATATATATGCACGTGCGCGCGCACACACTGTAGAGCAGTATTTGTACATTCATGATGGGTGACTTAAATCCAGGTTTCTTGATCTTCATTCAGCAGCATAATTATCACACCTTATGGAATGTCAGCCTTCATTTAGTTTGTCTGTTCATGTTCTGGTGGTACATTATGATGTTAATGTAAGGCCGTAACAGCTAACTTAATAGCTCTCTTGAGAGGAGTCTTTTAGTGGGGCATGCTGCTTCATTGGACTTTTTTATTGCAATACCATTGTTCTCTTGCTACAATGAGTCGGTGCCCATCCAGAATTAATTTCTCCATTTTGCACCCATTGAGTACTGACATAGGCAGTAACTCCCTGTCATCCTGCACACCATCTTAAGCAGGTGATTGTAGAAGGAATGAAGCAGTCCTGTCTTGGCAGGATTTTTGTTGTCTTTTTGATTTTCTGGCATAGTACACTTTTCTGTGATAAGACTATAGAGGAAGATAGGCCATTACCTCCTGTTCTATGATTGATCGGTTGCTGTTTGTTGAGATTTGTATTTGCAGACACTTTGAGCTGCTTGCTAGAAAAATTTGGATGCCCCTTATATCCAAAAGTATGATTACATATGTGCAGACTCTTACCGGGAATGTTTCTGAGTACCTGTACCATTTAGTGTTTAGCAGTGATGTCTTCCTGTATGATTTATAACCTTTCCTTTGTATAGGAAAGTGAAAGTAAATGAAATAAAACGTATATAAAGTTGTACGTTTTAAATGGCTGAAGGTTTAATCGCCAGCTGAGCTTTCATAAGGAGGTTCTATGGATTATTATTTTTTTTAATTTAAGATGTGCCTGAGATCTGGTGTCATAGTAGAAGTGGACTCTGTCTTACTTTTCAAGAAATTAAAACAAGCACACCACTTGGTAGAGCAGTTACTGGTTATAGTAGCAACTGTCAAGATGGCTGCTTTGTCACTAAATCAAAACATATAGCATCTGTAATGCTGTATGTTCACAGGCATCACTTAAAAAAATGATAATTTGCAATCCAAGTTTTTTCTCTCTGCAAATTATTTTGGGGGTGGCTGATGAGGCTGCACTTCAGGATGAAGTGAGATTAGCTTAACAGTCACTTCAGGGACCCATCTTCCAAGATGTAATCAGCAAATGTAGTCTCCACTGGATATTTGTAGATGGATGAATGAGTTTCCAGTAAATGAAAACTGATGAAAGTTTGGTGCACTCTGCTTATCTTCAGTCATCATTTCATTTGTGCTTGCTTTGTGTTCTGCTACTTCTGCAGTAAGGTACAGCTGAAGAACTCTTACATCTATAAGCAAGAGTGACAGACCAAATCATGCACCGTCTGTAAATGTTTTGAGAGACAGTATGTGGACATTGTTTGGCTACCACATGCATGAAGGGTCTAAATGTTTGAATACCTGTTAGTCTTGAGAAGCCTAGGCTCCATAATGAAAATGGATAGTCCCAATAAATGCTATGCATCATGGGACCTTGGCCTGTACATTTTACATTATTTTGGGGATTTTAGAGCTCAGTTGTCCCTTGCATGCTACTGCAAACTTTGCGGCATTTACAATGTTTGGAGCTTGTTATAGGAGACTTTTGAAGTTAGCTGCATGTTTACCCCAACTGGCTGGCTGTTTTTTGATAGTCTTCCCACCAGCTGTCGTAGTAGTTTTCACTTGGGGATCTTTATCAGATATGCAAGAGCCTGCATTGACTTGCTGCTGAAACAGAAGAGAGAAGTCTTGTTATAGAGTAGGGATCTCTCTTCCTGAGTGCAGATGTTTTAAATGCATGTGTGAGACTTGATAACACATTGGCCACTTTGGTGCTTTTCAGCATTATCCATGCAGTTGTGATGAGCAGGGTACAGTCATAAATGCTGACACATAAATGGAATGCAAGTTTGCTGAGAACTTCTTTTTGTAGTTTTTATATAAAAACGCTTGGCAGACTTTTCTTTAAAATAAATTGTGAGGTGTGCATGAATTAGTGCTTTGCTTAGATACCCCCTACACAAACACACACACATACTTTAATCCTACCTGTGAAGGACGGTCATGTAACTTTTGATCAGAAACATAATGGGTAATGGGGTAATGCTGCAGAGGCTGAAATTGTCAGTGACAGGCAGTATTAAACAGTGCTAGCCCCTGGGTGTTACACCATGGAAGCAAAAACAATAATGTTAACTGAGATACTGGTGTTTGATAATTTTGATGGAAGAAATAATTTTGGTCATTGTTTCTCAGAGATGTTGATGTACTCACTATTTAACTTTTGTTCATTTCTGAGTTAAAAAAATGAACAGTTATTCCAAGTTCTTTAAATTAAAATACATGTACATGTATATATATTTTTTTTTTGCTAGGACCGTGATTGTGCTTTGTCACCTGATGAGTTGAAAGACTTGTTTAAAGTTTTCCCATACATACCTTGGGGTCCTGATGTTAACAGCACTGTTTGTACGAATGACCATGGCTGGATTACATACCAAGGTTATTTGTCTCAGTGGACGTAAGTATGTTTTCTGGTCTCCATTTATATTGCTGTATGTGAATGACTTTTTTGATAAGCAGGAGCAACTCCAGCTGGTGCATAGAAAATGTAGCCTTTAGAAAATGAAGTTTTCTGTTTGTGTATGCCATCAGGTGATATGGTATTACTGTCCATGAGGGGAAGGATGTACGGTTTTGAAGACAAGTCTTACAAGACTGTTACTTGTTTGTTTATTGACATTTGTTTGCTGGGAAAGTCCAACTGGGCAGAGGTGCCATTTTTCAGTGGAGGCCCAGGGAAAAAAGCTCCAAGGTAACATATTTAATGCAATTAATATTTACAATAATTTTATAATGCAGTTTCAGTGAATACATAGTATAGTAGTCAGTATAATAAAATTTGTATTGATTATTACAAACAATATGCAAGCTTTGCATTGAGAATTTGCAGATGGAAGAGAGGTGTGTACGATAGGTAGAAGTAATTTAAGAATTATATTAGAGTGAAGTATTAGAGGGGATAAGCAAGTTTAAGTGTTAATAGAAAAGTAGAGATGGAATGGTAATTTGGTTATGCTAAATTAGAAGTAGGTACATCAATTTAAGTAATACAATAAGTAAAGAAGTATTAGATGATTAGCAGGTTAAGTGATTTAGTGCTTTAAAGGGAGTAATAAAGAGGTGATGAAGGATGTTGGGAAAAGCTCTATACCAGCGAGGAGCAGGGGCAAAGACAGGAAGTAGAGAGGAAATATTTTATTAATGCTTTAAAAAGATGGTGCGAGAGAGACCTGACTGATATAGGAATTTTACTTCAAGTTCTCGCTACATTATTGGAATAGACACTGACCCCAGCAGCCATTTTACTTTACCAGACTTCTTGTAGCAAGTATTGTAGCACACAAAAGTGCTACCAGCACTAAATGTTCTACAAGGAAACAGTTCCAGTACTTACTATCAATGCCCACCCCTCCAGGCATGTCTAAAGGTCAATTCCCTGTGCTTTCTCTTATTAGCCTGGTGAACTTGGTCATCCTGAGGCATTGTAGCAACTGCCTCATGTACACTGACAACCCTCTCCTCTTACTTCCCAACACTCAGACATGCGAGAGATGCACTTATATATCCAAATTGGAAGCCACACACTGTCCAGCCAAGCCTGGAATAGCTGGTCAGGAGGAGGTGGTCAACACTTGCACCACACAACATGGAACACGCAGCCCTCCAGAACATACACCAGCACTGCCTTCACATAAAAACACAAATCTCACACCCACCTTCGAGGAGGCTCTCAATAAAAATCTACCCAAGCAGCAGAGACCTCCAAGGCAGAAACGCACTCAACCAACACAACACTAACCACGAGACACACAACTCTCCTAAACAGTGTGCCACTCAACCAAGGCAAAACAGCATGCCCAGCTCACTAGTCATAGGTGACTCGACAGTGAGGCACACTGATGTCCCACTCACTAGGTTGAATAAGGAGAAAGTACCAGTCAGCTGCCTGTCGGCTGCCAGGATCTGTCACATAATGCACACAGTCAGGCCCCTCAACAACAGGTACAAACATGACTCTGTCATTGTACATGTGGATGTGAATGATCTGAGACGTACCTCCCTGGACTACATGAAAAGAGACATGGAGGAGCTCTAGGACTAATGTAGCCTAGGTGGGTATGACCCTAGCCCTGAGCAGCATCCTATCATCACCCAGAATTATACCACAGTACAAGCAGAAAAGGATTGATTTCAACAATTAGCTAAGTTTCTGGTGTCATTCTAAGGGGATCCAGTATCTGTCTGCCTGGGATGACATGATTGACTGACCTCGATGCTTTGCCAGAAATGGCCTGCATCTGTCAACCCTGGACTTCCGGATACTGGCCAAGGCTCTTGTCACCCCTATAGTGCCTTTTTTAGGCGGTGTTCCAAAGACCAGATTACCACTGTAACAGCTACAAACAAATGCAATCTGAAGGTCATGCTGCCCAATACTAGAAGTCTAAATATCAAAATGCACTTGCTCGAAGCATTCCTTAAAATGGAGAACATCGACATTTGTGCTGTAACAAGAGACCTGGTTCAAGGCAGCAGAAAGCACCCCTGCATTACCAGGCTATAATTTATTCCACACCTTTCGGCCCCAGAACTTGGACCGAAGCTCCAAAGACGGTGGAGTTTCCATATTCATGAAGGATAAGCACACCTCCAGACTGGTAGCCCAACATAATGCATCAGAGATGCTTCAGGTGCAGCTAACATTGGGTAAGACGGCGATTCAGGTCGTAGCCTGCTATAGGTCCACAACCATGTCCCCAAGACTCACTCCACGTTCATAAGCACCCTGGAGAATATTAGGGTCCACCCTAGCACTGTCTTACAAGGTGACTTCAACTAACCCTCCATTAACTGGGAAAACTACTCATGTACCAATACACTTGCCAAACGTTTCCTGGAGTTCATTAATTCCAATGCCCTGGACCAGCTCGTTCTTACTCCCACTAGAGGTAGCAACATTCTTGACGTGGCCATTACTAACATGGGCGACCGTTGCTCTACACCAATAGTAAGCTCCTCCCTGGTTAGATCCAACCACAAACTAATCACCTTGGAAATCCACATCCCTCCCACACCCCCCACACCCCCTGCAAAAGTAACCACCATGAAAAACTTCTCCAAAGCTAACTTTGGGCTCATAAAGACTGGCTAACTTCACGGCACCCATGCAAATAGAGAATAATTGTATGACTGGTGAATCATACACTAGTGCACTGTAGAAACACATACAAAAATGCATGGATCTCACCATACCCAGTAGAACCAAGACATTCTCCTCCAAAACAAGGAAGCCAATCTGGTGGTCCCCTGCCATAAACTAACTCTATAACAGAAAGTGGAAACTGATGTGGAATAAGATGAAGTCCAAAGACTGGAAAAACTCTCATCAGCCTCAACAAAATTTTGAGATCCCTCATCAGATCCTCTAAAGCTAGCTATGAAAACAGAATTGCAGCCAATAGTAAAGGCAACCACAAGGCCTTCTATAGTTATGTAAATAATCTCCATGGCAATACCCAGATTAGCTCTGAGCTACTGCACAATGGTACCTCCTATACAGAGCCAACAGATATTGCCAGCATACTGGCTGACAGATTCAGTGCCATCTTTACCCCCCCCCCAAAAGGAGCAATCACAATACCATTAGACTGCCAGGCACCCAGTATTACTGCTGCACAGGTTAAAACAGCACTGTTCAAGGCCAAGAATACAGCTTCTGTGGGACCTGACAATATCCCTGGCTGTGTTCTACATGAACTACAGAGTGAACTGGCACCTCACCTGTGTGCACTGTTCAATCACAGCCTCACTTCAGCCTTTGTCCCTACTGAATGGCATAATGCTACAGTCACTCCTCTCCACAAAGGAGGAGCAACTACAGACCCTGGAAACTATCGCCCCATTAGCCTGACGAGCTTGATAGGCAGAGCTATGGAACACATCATCATCATGGACCTTATAAACCAGGATATAGAGAATCTCCAAACTCTGGATCCCACACAGTTTGGTTTTGTGAAGGGTAGATCATGCCTGCTCAACTTGGTTGACTTCTTTGAGTCAGTCAGCAGAGCTGTGGATGAAGGCAAGGGGGGTTCATACAGCCTACCTTGATCTGGTCAAGGCTTTTGATACCATTCCCAACTCAGGAATACTAGAAAAACTCACTAAGCTAGGCATCAGCCCCTATATCACTAGGTGGGTTGTAAACTGGCTCACAGATAGAACCCTCAGTGTGAAAGTAGCTGACTCCAAGTCAGACTGCTGGCTAGTCATGAGTGCAGTCCCACAGGGTTCGGTCCTAGGTCCTCTCCTGTTTGGTATCTACTTCTCTGAAGTCCAGGCCAACACTAAGGGACTCTGGCTGACAAAGTTCGCAGACGATTGCAAGTTGGGAGCTATTATTAACCCCCCAAGTAATGTTGACATCCTACAGAATGGCCTCACTGAGACCAATGACTGGTGTCAGAACCATGGCCTTAAGCTCAATGCCAAAAAATGTTGTCATCCCCTTTGGGAAAAACCTGGTTCCCATGAATTACCACATTGATGGTAGTCCACTGAACACAGAAGGCCTGATAAGAGATCTGGGAACATAGGTTGACAGCAACCTCTCTTTTGATCACCACATTGCCACTGTGGTCAGAAAGTCCTGTGTGGCACATCTCATTACTAAGGGTTTTGCATCCAGGAAGAAAGAGGTTATTGTCTCCCACTACTCTTCCCTCATTAGGCCAATCATTGGCATGTACCTTACTAGCCACCTGCAACAATTGGAGAGGCCGCAGAAGTACCTCACAGAGGATCCTAGGCCTTAAACACTTGTCCTATAAGGACAGACTCAAAAAAAAAACTCCAACTATTCTCGGTCTCATATCACCTACTTGGAGGCAATCTCTGCTCGATTTAAAACACCCTGTCTGACCCAACTCTGTTAGAAATGCTACATCTAAAGAAATCCCAATCCCTCTGCACCACTCTCTCCAGAGACCTCAACCTCATTGCCACAATTAACAGAACATGCTGGAGGGACAGGCACATAACCCAGAGACTGCCCATGCTCTGGAATAGACTTCCCATACATGTCAAGCAGAGCACCTCACTGACCCTCTTCAAGAGAAATTTTGATGAGTGGATGGGAAACAGAAAATTCATCCCGGGGATAACTCCAGTGGCTCTACTCGACAGAGGCACTGGGAACTAAGGTCGAGTGGCACTATGCCAGGGTAATCCTATGGCTATGCTTGTAAAAGTCCCAGGGCCATTAGCTGAGTACACACCCATGAAACCTCTTTTTGGCTTGTAGATAAGCAGTTGTTTATCATTTGAATGAAAGGGACCAGTTGTTAGTACTGGAGTATGGGGCTAATCTCTGTGCAGGCAAATGGGGTATAGATGATTTTGTGATTAAGATGAGCTGGGTTAGTATGAGCTGTGTATAAGATAGGTGGTGGAGAAGTTCAAGCCAGTTAAATGTTTTTAGTGCTAAATGGTGGGTATAGTTAGTCATTTTTTGACAACTTTGTTTATAGCATTGTTCAAGTTTAGAACCAAGTAAAGCTTGTAGGTTGGTCATGATGGGGGCTCCTTATAGAAGAGTGTGTATAAGAGGTAAGTGGTAGCTAGAGTTACCTTAGCAGAGCTTGTAAGGAATTTCTTTACTCTATGAAGGGTACCTAATTTTTGATGAGTTTTCTTGATGCTGATGTAGATCTCTAAATCAAATTTATGATTGTCATTCTAAGTAGTTTCTTATATGAGGTAACTTCCATCATGGCATTTAAGGAGTAAAGTTTTTTTCCCCATGGAAATGGGATTTTGGAGGAAAAAGAGAAGTAATTCAGTTTTTGAAGATTTTAGTAGCTAGTGATTTGTACTGTTATCAGTTTTCAGGAGAGTTGAAAGCTTCTTTAGTAATTCTGTGAAGAATGTATGAGGTTATATGAAGGGCATATTAGGGTAGAATCATCAGCGTATTGTGTGAGGAAAGCTTGCAGAGAGGAATTGTGTAGATAGTGAATGTATTGAAGAGTAGAAGGTTGAGACTAGAGCCCTGTGGCACACCAGTATTATCAGAAAGGGAGAAAAGGTTGAGAGCCATTTAACAGACTGGTATCTATCGGTTAAGTACAGATAGACCACCTAAGACTCCTGTTCTTCCAAAGGCTTTACATTTCAGCGTGTCACTGGTCTTCTGTGTCCCTGCTTGACAGAGGTACTGTAAACTAACCTTAAAAGGGCTACCTTCTGTGACCTACTATACAGAGGCACAGTCAACTAATCCAAAAGGGTGGCGAAAGCCAAACACATTCTGGCTAGGCTTATAAATGCCCTAGGGCAGATAGCCTAGTATCAACCTATGAACCTATGTCAGAGCTGTTTCTTGCTGGAGCAGTTGAATACTGCTTCACATTCTGCTACTTTACTTTTCCCAGTCATTTTTCATCTATGCTAGAACTGCTAGAATCACTGTCAGGATTTTATTTTTATTTTGTTGTATGAGGATTGGAGACCAAATGTGCTAATGATGGAGTTGAAGACATTCTAGTAATAGAACAAGAGGGAACTGTGTCTAATTAGTAGCAGCTTGATTTCCCTTCAGATTTGTTTTGAGAGAGAACTGTAGCTGTCTGAGTGTCTGTTGTGTTTTACTTTTCTTGATTTCAGCCTCCCTGCATTGACATTTCAGCGTAAAAATTAGAGGGTAACAGGATGATCGGGTACAAAGATCAGCTAAGTCTGCTATTCTACCCTTAGGGTTTTTTAGTGCAGCATTAACTCCTATTCAGTCCTCTCGCATCAGTTGCTAAAATCTGTGGCATGTCAGCTGTGACTTATTGCAAATAAAAGAAGTGGGATAATATAGCATGCATATGAATGTAATAAGTCAGTAGGGAAGTGTTCTTGCATTTTTTTGTATTCTGCATACTATGCAGATGTTCAGCACAGCAGCACTCAAGAGAATACTGTACAAAAAGTCAAGACTGTCAGTAAAGAAATGTGTACCAGTGCCTCTGGCGCCTACCAATTGAAGGCTGTATGTTGGTCCCCCATTTCAGATTTCATTATGAAGCTTTAAGGTGGTGACAGCAGGGTTATCAGCTGCAGAATGCACCTTGGAAATTTTATTACAGCTCAGTATTGAATATGAAGCAACCATCTTGGCTTGAAAAGCATGGCATTGTCGTTATGACATTTTGCAAGTGTTTTTTTTTTTTCTGGTGCAATGTGTAGGATTTCTAACTTGTATTATAACAATAAAAATAATAATAGGTTTGTTTTCATTTATATAAACATTTACTTGCCTGGGTAGTAAGTGATGGGTTTAATAAAGATGCATTTAAAAAAAAAAAAAAGTAGGAATTATATAATTTATGTAATATTGCTTAGGTTATAGGATATATAGCAATATATGTAAAGTATGTTTTTTATGTTAATATAGTTTGATAACTTTTATATGAATGTAAATGTGCCTATGTCACAGCAGGTAATTCAATAAAGGTGTTTGAAAATAAAAATATGTCCTGGATATTAGTTTATCCCACCTTTTGAGCAGAGGTCAAGCAATCCCCGGGTGGAAGCCTAGGATAGTGCCAGGCTGACAACAAAAGCCATATGAAATGCTGGATTTACATCTTGCATAAAAGGTTGTGACACTTCCTTGAATGCAGTTAGTGAAAGAGTTATAGTAAAATACTTTGGTACAAAACATAGTCAGGAATGTCAGTCTGTCTTGAAGAACTTCAGTGCATCTCCAGTGTGATTTACACAACTAGACTGCCTTTGTAAGTACATGGCATGTAGACTTCACTTTGTACACACAAAATGTTTTTGCTGCTAGTCTGTTGAGACATTAATGCACATATCTTCTGGCTGTTTGCTTCAGACAGCTTGCAAGCAGTGGTTTTGACAGCCTCTAGGTGGAAAAAGGATGTAGTGACAGACTCACAGCAAAAGCCGTCTGAAATAGATTTGTTAGTTTTATATAAGAGGACATATGAAATTTTCCTGAGACATTTTACTGTAAAAAAGTGGGTAAATTTAATATGATGTGTGGATGCAAATTGCATACTTACTGATCCAGAAGAATATGCCCCTTCTAAGAGGCCGCACCACCTTCTGCCAAGTCATCACATAACTATGACGACTGCATTGCTGTTTAACAGCTAACTGTGTCCCTTGATAGTTATTTAGAAGTGATCCTGTAACTGCTCATTCAATGTCACCTGCCCTCAAAAAAGTGTCCTTAATACCTCTGTGTCTCTGAGAAGAAAACTGCCACAGTAACATCTTTCCACTTGCTGCTGTTAGAGAGATACTGCCTTCCAAGCCACATCACTTTTATTGAACAGCGATTATGTAACCATTGTGCATCTTTGCATGCAGAGTTCCTCTTCACCTGCCCCCCCCCCCCAAAAAAAAAAAACACACACACCTTCTGCATACACATCTGATGTTTGATTGTGAGGAAAGTGGAAGAAACAATGACCACAGTCATTTATTTCACTCCTGTTACTGTTGGTCACACATGTCCCATTTCCGCCCAAACTAATCGTATCAACAAGGAAATTTGTGGCATAGTGGTCTTTGTTAATGAATTTCAGCTTGTATTTCATACACCTACACTGTCCCTAGATTAGCCAGATCGCAAAACTGTCCAATGTTTTCTCACACACCCTGCCTACCTGTTCCTCCAAAGGATAGCTACCTTCTGTGCATTCATGTGATGTTAGGCTGTGAAAAATGTTAAAAAAAATTATCACAGTAATGTATTTTCACTTGTAATTCTCAGTTGTACATACTATTATGCTTGATTTTGTACTGCTCTGGCTGAATATCTTCTGCAGTATAAAGCCAAAACGTTTTGCAATCATTATGCCATAAAGCTGCCCATATGTTTCGGTGTCTTAAAGCAGTATGTAGAAGAAAACCTTCATCAAGTTTGTCCACCTGGTGATGTTTGGTTGCCTATTTTAGCATTGTGGGACGAATGCTTCTATAACACAGTTTTAGAAACAGATGCTTTTAAACATGCATGGCATTGAATGAGTTTTGTTTGCAGGTGTATGTTGGGTGAAGCAACGTAGCAGCAACAGTTGTTTAGAATAACCACTTTTGAATGTAGTGGTTATGTGAGTTGTAGGGAAGTCTCCAGTTTGCAGACAAGTATCATAAGTATGGTATTGACAGTTGTACCATTTTTCGGAAATGAGATTTGTCAGTTTTTACAGAGCTCTGATTGATAGGTTTGCAGGTGGATCCAAGTGTATAGCTTGTGACCAACACAGGGAAACTGTCATGGAGGCCCTTGTTATCTGTGGAGCTGAGGTGAAGTTGATGTCAAATGAAATTGAGCTCAGAGGCTGAGTATACAGAGTTGATGGGAGGGCTTCTTTTGGATTATTGCTGACATGAGGGAAAATGCCTTTAGGGCCTTTTTAGAAACGAAAACTTGGACTTGTGAGATCATGTTGTGTATATGTATTACCTGTGTTGCTGGTGATATTGATCTGTTGAACAAATCTGTCATATATGTTTTCCTTTTTGTCAGAATCGGACATTATTTTTTTATATATACAATTGACCATCCTTTTGTAAGCATTCAGCTTGCCGTTATGATTGTGATAAATGGAGTACGGCAGATAGAAAAATCTTATTTTCTACAAGAGTCAATATTGTTTTCTTGATGTTTCATTTGTGGTGTGCAAAAGTGCTTTCAGATGTGTCATTGTTGATGTACGGTGCTGTTTTATTTGCCAGTTGGTAAAGGATGACTTATTGTTGCAAGGTCTCTTGTAATGTATTGATTACACCAGTAAATAACTAAACATTAAAATTTACTGTCATTCAAGAGGAAAGCAGTAAAACTTCAGGACTTGAAAAGGTTTGCCTTATTTTATAATGTTACAGTTAGAGACAGTGACAGTAAGATCATGCTTAACATGTATGTTTGTGTAGTTATAATTGCATGTTCTATACTGGTGTATTATTGACCTGTTTTGTTGCTCATTGTTTAAGAAATGAGCATATTTTTTTGTTTTTCAGTGCTACTGCTGTAAATTGTGTATTTTATACTTGATTTTTCTGTAAAGAAATGGAATAGTGGTGGAGGTACAAACTATATTTTTGTGAAAACCGTTGAATTACATCAGTCATATAGTTAAAAATGCCCTTCTTTCCTGCAAGTCCCATTTTTTATATAGTTAGCTTCTACATCAATGCCAGTGATGAATGGCATTTCCAGGAAACTTCATTTTAGATTTCTTTAAAGGCTTCTGTATGTTTTAATTAGTAAATGCTTGCGAGTTATTTTCCTATGTGGCCTTAAAGTCAATATTTGATCTCTAGTGGCCTCTATTAAAGAAGAGCTCAAATTGTTTTGGCTGTACAGTGCTAAATTATGTAATATGTGATCTTGCTTGACTTGACAGATTTACAGGGGTTACCATTCGGAACTTCTCATGGTGTTAGTCAGGTAGAAAATTTTTTCTGTCTGCCTATGCGTGGGAACCCTGCACATTGTGTTTTTCAACCAGGGTGGTGTATTCCATATGTGAACCAACATGACCAAATTAAGTGCTGTCAGTCTCTCTCAAACTTTGGGAAAGAACAAGAATTATCATACAAGTTTAAAGGTCTTGATAGAAGATGTAATTCCTTTTCTTTTGGTTGGGTTCTTTTTGCCAAGTATGCATTAGTCAAAAAGGGTAAGTGTGGAAGCAGTGTATTGTTGGGCTTTACAGATTAACTTTTTTTTTTTGTTTTTAGGTTGACTACATACCTGGATATACAGAGGTGCCTTGAATATTTGGGCTATTTAGGATATTCCATCCTTACAGAACAGGAGTCTCAAGCTGCAGCTCTAACAGGTGAGTTTGTATCTTTGACTCGTGGATGATGGTTGCTGCTGAAGAAAATCTGTTCAATTCCCCCATAAAATTATTTGCTTGTTGTACTTCAGCTGTATTCCATAAATTCTGTTCTGTAGAATTAATGTTGAAGTCTTGGATGTGGACTGATATAACTGCTGACACAGCTACAAGACACAGATCTTGGAGGCAAGGTCAGTCTTCACTGAAGATTCACCTTGAGCGGGTTCTCTGGCACTCGCACAGTATTTGAGAGATTAATGGCAAGCTTTGTATGTGTATGGACCTGAGAGTGGCACACAATGTAGCCTGCAATACAGGCCTAAGGACTGGTTTTCTTATGTGCGCTAGGTAGCTACAGAGAATCCCTATATATTTTAATGTTTAACTTCTTTTTTTTGGTTTTATTTTTCAAGAGGAGAATGTGCACTCCCTTCTGAACTTCCTTCACTTCTATTGCCTGGTGTTTTGCCATTATCCCTTCATCTTTAACCTTTTGAAGCCTACGCTCAATGCAGTATTTACAACTGGGATATCCTGCTGAGGATAGCTGAACATCTGACCAGCATACCAATGCCTTTACACCTTCCAGGCACTATATTATCAGATGTACATCATACATCAGAAATGTAATGTGCACATGTGATATACAAGCGCATAATCCTCAGTACTACTTTGCTGCCAGTCTGAACGCTATCTTGAATTCTTTCTACAAGACATCTGCCTAGTAGGTTCAACTACCAAGCCTGCAAAAGATAAATGCCCTATTGGGGTCTCTCTCTTCTTCCTCTTTCATCCTTTGGGGATCTGTGGTAGAGGTATTAGTTCCACTTGCAGACTGTTCCTGAGGACATCAACACTAAATTATCGGTTTCTCCTTCGCGCAACCAGGATCTCTTTGGCATTACAGCTGCTGAGCTGCTTAAGACTCTAAGGCAAGGATAAAGTTTTATGCAGGATCCGGAAAAAATCTTTTTCTCTCGTTCTAGAAAAATATCTAAGCTTTCCTTTGTCTGTAGGCAACCTAGACTGTTTTCTAGAGGTAAGCTGGCCTTTAAGAGCGTTTTTCCTGATGAGCTGGGTACTACAGGTCAAACACCTGCTTTCCGTGACAAAATCTGCTTCTGTTTGACATTCATCTACTTCTACCTCTCAGCCAGATTTCTCTGTCACTCTAGTTGACCTCTTTTCCTGTTTGGTAACAGCTCACCACAGACACTTGGGTGCTTTCCGTTATCCAAAAAAGTTATTTTATGGCTTGAAAGTCACTTCCCACATTTTCTGGCCTTCCTCAATCACCTTTTTGCCAGCTACCTTTTTACTTTGGTTCTTCAGGCTCTTTTGGTACAGGAGCCATCCAGACTGTTCCACCTTCTCAGCATAACAGGGGTTTTCCTGGTTCCCAGGAAGGAGGGGTCCTGGAGGTTTGATAGAGATCTCTCATTTTTCAGCACTTTTTTCGAAGTTTCTTCCTTCTGGATGTTCTCTCCAAATGCTTTTTCCTCTTGCTTCACAATTTTTTCCCGATATCCTTGGATTTAAAGGATGCTTTCCTACGTATTCCTATTAATCCTCTCTTCAGGATGTTTTTACGGTTATCTATTTCTGACATTATTAGATGTACTTTGTTTCACTGTTGCAGTCCTGACTTGTGGGATTTCCTGCCGTGAAAGCCTTTGGTCGGCCTGACTACCAGAGAAAGTTCTTTCCTCCGCCTAAGGTTGGCAGACGCCCTAACTGATGTCAGTATGCTTGGGTATATAGGGAGCCAGACTATGTTATGCAATCCGTCTTTTTTTTTTTTTTTTTACATCGGAGCCTGAAACAGTGTTTCACTGTGTTGGTCGGTCCGCACCAGAGAGAAGTTGTTGGAAAGATAAGAACCCCCATTAGGGAACTCCTTTCTTTTGCTTTAAACTCATGTCAGATAAATAATTGTCTCAGCTGTGATAAGCAAATCCCACACAGGTTTCTGCTTGCTTTGTGTCACCTGTTTAGGCCTGGATCATGATGTCCCTAGTTGCCGCTTTTGTGCTTGCTTTAAGTAGTGCTGAGATTTTAGATAGATTCCTTAGTCTTGAATCTTCTCATCAGCGTCCGGTGGCATCCACCGGTTGTCTGAAGGTTGAGCAGTCTAGGCATAAGAGGAAAAAATACCCAAGCTTAGGCCCTCTGACAACCATCTCTATCTGCTTTTGTAGGCTTGTGATTGTTGAAGAAGATGAGGCGCTTTCGCAGCCCCCTTCTTTCTCTGAGGTGGTGGTGCAGGCCTCTGTCGAGACCCATTTGGAGTCCAACATGCCCATCGGGTCCCTCTACGTCTGCACAGGACCTTGCTTTCAGCTTTTCGCTCGGGTCTGGGGCCACTCTGCAGGCCTCTGCTTCTGAAGACTGCTCTCTTCTAGTGATGCACCTCCATTAAATGAAGCCTTGGCTCACATTTGCTAAAACATCTTTGAAGACAAATTCTCAAACTCCTACTCTTAGGTGGCCTAATTATTTTTACACGGTGGAGAAATTCTTCAGATGGGTATATAATCCTGTTGTGAGTCTTTGTGATACCCATTTGTCAGCAAGGAAACTTTTATGGCTTATCAGGGAATCCCCCTCTCCATGACAGTGAGAGTAAGATTGACAGAACAGGGTGACACATCCTGTGGTACCCTAGCCTTCAAGGCCTTAAACTACCAGACACATGTTAAAGTTCCAGGAGGAGTTCATTGTCACTACTCAAGCACAAGGCTGAGAGGATATATGAGAAGGACCTAATTAGCAAAGTGCTTGCGTTATCCAACCTCAGTTTCCTGGTAGCCAAGCACTTCATAAAATATGGCTGATGCTGTGAATTATTCATGTGCAGAAGCTACAGGATCCATGCTGAGACATGCTTGACTTGAAGACACTGTCTGCCAGACCACGTGAATGCAGAACTCCTTAATGTTCCATTAGTCAAAGGAGCTTCTGTTTGGAATCTTTTAAGAAAAGATGCTCAAGAAACTGGGGTTAAAAGGAAGTACCAAATTGCAGTAGAAACTGCCACACCCAAAGCTGCCCTTTTCTGACAAAGGTAGGAAAAAGGCAAACACCAGGTATGTTGAAAAGGTTGCTGTAAGAAAAATAGTAATGTGGCAAGAAGAAAAAGGCCGGAGGCCTTCAGAGATCCAGAGAGGGAGCAGCAGCGATACCTCTGCTCTTCCTATCCCCCAGAATTCTACACAATCCACCACCACCACCTCCTACCCACTAAAGAAAGCGAGCCTTGTAGGCCTTGTTAAATGATGCAGGACTATCACTCAAAACAAATGGGTGCTAAATATTTTGAAACTGGGATGTAAATTACACTTCATTAAATTAAAAAAAAAAATCTCACGTTTCTCTCCAGTACCCACACTTGTACGACTGAACTACGTCCATATTCTGCTGCAGCTGCGAGGCTGTTGAAAAATGTTCCACAATGGATCAAGATTCTGTCTTTCTTTATCAAACAAGAATTGAAAAACCCTACTGGTGATATATTTAAAAAATGAGGGAAAGGACAGTACAGTCAGAGAAAAACAGCCTTTTGTTTCCCCAGTAAGTAGATATGACAGGAATTACCTTTCTAAGTCTGTTCCTTGCTGTCACAGGCAAGGGAAAGAATGGCCAGTAGAAGAAAATAGACCATAAGGGGAACCTGCGATCACAAGGGCCCTTTACTAGGGAGGGAACCATAACTGCTTGAAACTTGTTCCTCTCCTTCAGCCTCGATCCTCACTACCTTAGCTTTCTCTGACAATCCCACCCATCTTGGTGATAGCAGCAAGGGTAACTAAAGGCATAAGAAACTGGGAAAGCTTCACAAAAGACAAATTGGTACTATGGGTAACACCTTAGTGTTACAAAACTGCAATTACTAAGGACGTCAGAATTGTCAGGCATTCCACCCATACCAAAGGATCAAGTACATTTGGTCCTGCCATACACCAAGAGCTTTTACAACTATGAGTTATAGAACATCTAACTAAACAGGACCCAAGTCAAATTTCATTCCTTCCAAAAATGTAGAGTTCATTACGTCTTTACTGGATTCCAGCAACCAGAGGACCTACTTGTGCCCTGGGCAAGGTGGGATCTTTGGCCCAGTTGTTTCAGCAGGTGACCCTGAGATGTAATGTTCACTGAACACAGATTCATGGCGTCTGCAATTTGTATTGCCCAACCCCCCCCCCCCCCCCGGTCAGACTGGACATTAGAATTTCATTGGTATGTAAGAAATATTTGGAGCCAACATTGAGTCCGTGGAGGAGACCACCTCTGTGCTGCTCCTGTCTTCAAAGAACTAGAGTGGTTGTCTGTTCATGTCGGACTGAACCAAGGGGTGCCCTTCATACAAGAACCCCTCAAACATATACTAGCTGCAGATGCTTCAGACCTAGTCTGAGGGAGCATACTCATGAGACCTCAAGGTGCAAGGGTTTTGGGGATGCAAAGCAAAGGGAAGAAGCATATAAATATACCAGACATGCTGCCCTTATTTAGGCACCGAGTCTTGTATTTCCCCAAGGAAATCGTAGTTATTCAGAGGGAAGAGGTTTTCTTTTATGTTACCACAGGAAGGATCAGGAACCTAAGTTCAGTCTTGGCATATGCATTTGTAAAGGTACCCCTTTCTCGGCTATTTCAGCCTTCATGTTTGTAGGATTCCCTATCCTTTTACTATCCCTGCAACTTGTTGCTTTCTTCCTAAAGAGAGTTCGTCTGACTACCAAAATACCCCTTTGTGGGATTTTTTTATAACTATGTCCTGAAAATGCTGACATGGCTTCCCATAACATATCTAACATGGAAAATGATTTATTACTGGTTATCAGCTATGCCGGGAGGATTTCAAAACTACATGTGCATATGTATAACCCATTTTAATCTTTCATAAGGGCAGGGTCAGTCCTAGAATCAGTTGCACATTTATGGTAAATGTGGTGACCAAGTTCACCATCCAAACTGTCCATTTCCCTGTTTTATTCCATATTACTTGGATAAAAACCAAGAACATCAGACTGTGTCAGATCAGTGTCATGTCCTTTGCACCATGGAAAGAGGAGAAGAAACATTTTTAGATGCATGGTTTATAAGTGGCTGACTCATTGCATTTTGTTCTATTCTTATCATGGAAAGAAGTTTGAAGGGACTGTGAGAGCCCATAGCATTATGGGTTGAGCAACAGCTGTGGTCTTTTTGAGGGGAGAGGAGGGGTCCACAGTCTGTTCTTGAGGCAGTCCACACCTTTTCCAAGCACTGTAGAGTAGGTATTGCTTCCAAGAATAGGGCTGGGTTTGTGACTGCCATTCAGGAGAGTTTTGTTACAGGCCAAATCTACCAGTATATCCATCTTTGTAGCCTTCTGAGGTCTGTGAACCTATAGTAGACTAAGGTAAAAGTGATGTATAGGGAGGATACAGCACAGTCGTGTAAGAAGTTACAATAATAATAATACCAGCTTGTGAAGATTATAGTTGCTATAACTGTTCCTTCCCACAATCCCATTTTATCATTTTGGGCAGTGTAGACTAGGACGAAGTGTCATCTACCCCCCTTTGCTCTTCATTCTCAGGTCTGCTTTGGTCTGTATAGCTGAGAGGAACCCTGTTTCTCTAAGTCTTTGATCCAGGGAATGTCCAAGTATCCTGCATAGGTAAGATTTCTTAGGACCTTGGTTAATGTGTAGCAGGATAGACGCTCTGTAATTTTCCTGGGCAAGAAAGTTCTAAAATTTCACAAAAATCAGCATCTTAATACATAGTTCAGTTGCAGGTACAGCTAGACATCCTTTACCAAATGACAGAGAGAGAGAGAGAGAGCAGAATGCATAATTGATTTGATACAGTTGCGTATCAGCTACCCTCGCTGTGATGACTGTTAACTGCTAATTTCACACTTTAATATTGCTAAGGCAGAGGTGATTTCAGACAAGTGCTTGCATGTGGACATAGATAACACTGCTAGATCAGCACTTCAGGTGTCCTGACACTCACTCAAATGTGGCTATAATGCATTGGATGCATCATGTAAGGCAGCTGCTACAAGGTCCGTCATGTAGACATGCCTGGCTGAGGATGCAGCCTTTCTCTGACAAGGTGAAGGCTGAACTCTCTAATGCCTCACTGGTTAGGGAGCTCTTCTTTGGTACCCCTACTGAGATAGTTTTTAAAAACTGCACAAGAAAGAGAAACACTGTTAAAGAATTTTGTCTCCCACACCTGGATGGTAACCGGAATTACTCCTCTAAATCTTGCCAATTGCCTCCAGAGCAAGTAAAAAGGAGGCCCCCCTAAGGCAAGGGAACAAGACAGAGCAGAAAGTGGCAAACTGATCAGTGTACTAGACCTGAAGAATCAAAAGATCCAGTGCCACTTAGGAGTATCTGCTCTCTATCTCTCCTCCTCCCTCCCCCCAAAATCCCACTTCCCAGAGTGAGTTTCCTCCTTCCTAAAACCGTGGAAATTCATCATCAAAGTCCAGTTGGGTCTTAAATATCACCAAACGTAGTTATTTCATTCAGTTCAGAGGACCCTTCCCCTTGCTGGAGATACCAAAGACCAAGGGGGACTTGCTGTAGAAATGCTGTTAAAATGAGGGAATAAGTGTCCAATCAGCTAGGTCCTGCAGAAGAGGGCACAGGGTCCTACTCAAGAATATTCCTGGTCCCGAGAAAGGAAAGGTATCTGGAGATGAGTCGTGGACTTGTGAAAATTAAAGAAGGTCCTTCACATACCAACTTCAGGATGCTAACCTTACAAAAAATACTGCCCATGATCTTCCAGGGAGCATATATGGTGACCCTAAATCTGAAAGACACTACCTTCACATTCCTATAGCCAAGGAACACGGGAAATATCTTTGCTTTCTGTCAGGAGGTTTATACCATCAGTTCTGTGCTTTACCATTTGGCTTATCTTCTGCTCCTAGAGTATTTATCAAATGTGTAGCACCAGATGTTCTTCGTGTTTCATTGTTGCAGTCATTACATTTTTGGGTAATCTGCTGGCAGGTTGCCCTCAGTCAGCCTGAATTCCAAAGTCTTGGGTCCTGTCTCGGTTGACGTCTCTTCTTCCATGATGTCAGATCGTCAGGGGTATAAAACAGGCAGCCAACACCATTTTCTTTAGTCTTTCTTGCCACACGGTGCCCGAAGCAGAAGCAGTTTGCAAGTGCCGGTTGGCCGACTCCTGAAATTTTCGAATTCGAGTTTCAGAACTGAAGTCTTCACTAAAGCTAAGTACCCTGTTGGGGAAACTTTTCCTTGCTCCATACCGATGTCAGAAAAAGTTAATTGCATTACTTATGGGAAGCAAATACTTCAAGGATTTCCATTTGTACTGTATTCCTTGCCTAGGCCCTGATCATAATGTGCCTAGCTGTCGGTTTTGTGCTAGATACAACCAACGCACTATTAAGCGTCTGTATATCTTTGCCTCAGAATATTTTGGAAACAGATTTAACTATCCTGAAATGTCGTCTGATAGCAATCCGACTACCGGCATTCACAAAAAAACGCAAAGAAAAGGACAGAGACCGTCTAGGTCCAAAACCGACAAAGCTTCTCCTAAGCCAGTCGCCGGTTCTCCGGTACTCAGTGAGGCGCGTTTGCAGTCTCTGATACCAGCTACTTTTGAGTCGCAGGCCTCTACTGAGACCCATGTGGAGTCCAGAGAGCTGCGTGATTCTCAAAGTATTGTACCCGCGGATGTCTCTCCCTCGGATGGGTCTGGAGCCGCTGAGCAGTCACCGGCTTTTGAGGGTGTCTTCAGGCCACAGCATTTCTATATAAAGCCGATGCAAGCTTCAAAATCAAAGACAAAAGCAACTACTAGAGCTAAAAAAACGACGCATGAGCCACATTCCCAGGCCTTTATGCCTAAAAAGCAGATGATCAAAATGGCTGAAGACCTAATTACCTTGATCAGGGGTTCCCAACCCCCTCCTGATTAGAGTCCTAGGCAAGACACTGATTATGAATCTTCAGATCAGGTTTCTATTTCTTCTGATTTCTCTTCTGATCAGGAATTTTCTATACCACCCTATGAGGATTCTGATGCAGAGGAATCTATCCCATCTGCATCTCCTCCTGAAGATTATTCCTTTGGAGAAACCTTGCATACTTTGAGGGAGCACTTTCACTGGGAGAGTCAAGATTTCTCAGAATCAAAAAAGAGGCTTAGGGATTTCCTCCTCCTCCTTCAGCACAGGCCTTTAGCCATACCTCCTGTTTTAGACATTGTGGATGATGTGTTTTCAGAGTCAAATTTAACTCCAAACTCTTTACCTCCGGCTCCTAGCAAGCCAGACAGATATTACAGGGTTCCTGACTTACACAAATTTTTATTTAAAAACCCTGCTGCTGACAAACTTATTTCACAGGGTCCAAAAGGTGTAAAGGCATCAACAGCAAAAAAATCCTTCCCCCTCTGATAGAGATTCCAGGGCACTGGCTAGATGGGGAAAGAAGGTTTATACATCTGCAACCTTAGCAATTAGGGCTTTAAACTGCCAGTTTCATATGCTCAAGTGTCAACAGCATGTTATGGGATTACTGAAACAGAAAATGATGTTGATTTCTGAATGTGCAGAAAATAAGGAATTGCAGGAATTATTGCATGCAGCAGAACAAGTTGGAAAGCATACTTTGCAATGTGGTTTTGATTCCTTAGAGGCCTCCTGCAGGGCCGGAGTTACTGGATCTGTGATTAAAAGGCATGCATGGCTAAAAGAGCAAAGTTTGCTTGATCATGTTAAAGCTAAACTGCTGGGATGCTCCTTTACAGCATGATACTCTGTTTGGTATTAAGGCAGAAGAGGTTTCAAAGAAATTGGAAGACAAAGCTAAGTCTATGCAAACTGTAAGAGACTTCTTACAAGTGCAGCTACCAAGATTCTGCAGACACTGGCCTACAAAAAATTGGTCCTTTCCTGTCTCCGCGGGGCAAATCCAGGCGCCCTAAAGGTTCTAGATACCAGTCACAGGATTCTTACAGGTCAAAGCAATGTGGTGCTTCTTCCTCCAAATCTGGAGGAAATAAATCGCAACCCCACAGTAAACAGTCTCAATGACTTCCCTCTGCCATCACCAAACACTTATCTTTTGGCAGCACCCTTAGGGGGGAAAATTAGCACTTTATGCTCAAAATTGGCAGTTAACCCAGGACAAGTGGGTGTTAAACATAGTATCTCAGGGATACAGATTCCACTTCACACTCTGCCAATTCCAAACGGTTGGCCAGATCTGCCAAAAAAATCAATGGGCAGAGGCACAGAAACAAGTTACGTCCCTCATGGATAATGGGGGCTATTCAGCCAGTACCAGAACAGGAAAAAGACAAGGGTTTTACTCAACTGTTTTTGGTACCCAGAAAAGACAAGGCCTGGCGCCCAATACTGGATTTTTCAATTTTGAACACGTTCCTCGACATTCCAAAATTCAAAAAATTCAAAATGCTAACTTTGCAGCAGCTTCTGCCCATGCTGGGCAAGAACGCTTGGCTAGTGACTTTAGACTTAGAGGCATACCTGCATATCCCAGTAAGGGAATTGTGCAGAAGATACCTCAGTTTCAAGGCTGGCTTTATGCATTACCAATTCTCTGCACTGCCCTTTGGCTTATCTACTGTGCCCAGGGTCTGTACAAAGTGCCTGGCACCAGTAATTGCATTTGCAGACAAAGAGGTATACAAATATACCCTTACTTGGACAACTGTCTCATTCAAGCAGAGAACAAGGACATTCTTCATCAGCATCTGGCGCTTGTGAAAAGGCTTCTAACATGCCTCTAGGGCAATGAAAAGAAATCCCAGCTGATACCCTCACAAAAGATAACATTCATGGGTGCAAGCTTGAATACAACTGCCCATATTGCTTTCCTCACGCCAGACAAACAAAGGCAACTGACTATTTACTTCAAACAGATGGCAACAAAAACCTAGTTATCTGCAAGACAAATTCTGCAGGTTTTGGGGTTCATGGCATCCTGCATTCTACTGATTCCATATGCAAGACTGAATATGAGGAAACTTCAGTGGTACCTAAAAAGTTTATGGAGTCAACATTGTCAGTCTGGAAACAATGAATCTGAAGTAGTTAACTTCATTTGTGCATCAACCTATGGGTTATCGGATCCACATCGGATCTGAGCCGGCAGTTTCCAACAGCTAAGATCCGAGCCCCAAGCTCCTCCCCCTTACCCATAACTCCCTGCCATCCCTTCCTGACCTCCGATCTAGTTTGCCGCGGTTACACCAGCATCTTGATCTCGAGCTTCCAAGTCTTCAAGAGTTTTTCTGAGAAAAATCTTCTTTTTCATATATAGTTAGTTTTTCAGTGAGTTTTGTGTGTGCGTTACCTTTGCTTTAGTTTTAGAGTAATTGTTAGCCTTTCCTCCCCCGTTTCTCGTGAGAGCGTTAGGGTGTGTGTGTGTGGTTTTGGGGCCTAGTGTGTGCGTTTTTAGATTATTATGTCTGAGGCCGCCAAAACTTTTTTTTCCAAGTGTACTGAGTGTGGCCATAAGCTTTCCCCGGCTGATGGCCACACACTGTGCGTTATATGCCTTGGGGTTGAACACCTGTCTTCTGGCTGCTCTATTTGTGCAGCGTTCAACCCCAGGGCTATCAGGGACCGGAGGTCGAAGCTGGTTCTGGCTGGACTTCTGCTCCGTCCTCCGGTCCCTCCGTGGCTCCTGCCGCGACTACGGATACTTCCCTTCCCCTGGCTGGGACTCAACCTACCACCTTGGGCCAGGAGGATAGAGAAGCCAGAAGGGAGAAATGCCGAGAAAAACACCACAAGCAGTGGGCCAAAGCCTTTGCTTCAGCCCCGCCAGCCAAGCAAGCTTCTCCCCCTGGGACTTCCGGGCCTTCTCCTTCCCGGCTTCGTTCTCCCAGCTTTTCGCCGAGGCCGGAGGAGGATGAGGCCTGGTCTCCCTCGAGGTCATTGAGGTGGCACTCCCGTCCCGCCTCGGTGGCCTCTTTTAGGTCCACGAGAAGCCTAACCGATGCAGACTTCGGATGATGAGAAGGTTCCTCCAGGCCCAGCTGCAGATGGGAGTGCTCCTGCCTCCCCCCCCCTTCTGGGGGGGGGAGCTCGACCCCTTTTTCACCCCGATTGCTCCTTCCCCGACCTGCTTTCCAGGTTCGGGGTCTACAGAGCTGAGTAGCGTCGGAGCCAGGGGAATGTCGGCGCCGATGGAGTCGGGTACTTCAGCGCCAACAGCACCCTCGAGCCTGTCGGGTCCTTTTTCTTTGGATCCAGGCTCTCGGAGTCTAGAGTTGAGCTTCGGATCTGAGGCGGTCAGTATGCCTTCGGCTCCGGCTAGGTCGGAGCATACTGGCCCTTTGGATCCCATCGCATCGGCTCCGGCCCCGATCTGCTCGTCTGATCCGAGGGAGGGTCTGCTCTCGGATCCTAGGGAGAGTGGCTCCCCTTTGGCATTCGACGTGGTGGAGAGGGTTCTTTCGAGGGATTCCAGGCCTACCCTGCACTCCCTCGCAAACGGGTCCGACTTCCATCACCCGGCCCCAGGGACAGCCTGCTCAGACGTCCCAGATCGTTCCCTTGTTGGAACAGGATGTGGTTGGTGAGGCCTCCTCGGACAGCCCCCCTGAGGAAGTTCCTCACAAACGCAAGTGCAAAAGGAGGCACTTGGACTCCCCTGAGTCTTTGACAGAGGACACGGACTTGGAGGAAGGGGAAGGTTCCCCAAGATCACCCCCCGAAGACGTCTCATTTGGAGACATCATGGAGATGCTCAGGATCAGAGGGGGGTGGTCCGCCCCAAAGCCTACCTCGGACGAGTCCGTGTTCCTGGAGGCGTTTGAAGCAGGCCCGTCTACCTCTTGGGTGTCCCCTCCAGCCGATCCCCTGGTAGATCTGATCACTACCAGGGCATGGAAGGAGCTGGACACTGTGGAGCCGGTCCCTAAGAGGCCAGACAGAATTCTTAGCCCCCCCCCCCTCTCAGACAGGTCACATTGGAGTAAGGGAACCCACGTAGACGCCATGTTGGTGGCAGCAGCCACCAAAAGGGAGCTGGCCCAGGATAGTCCCTCAGTCCATCCCCCGGACAAGGAGTCTCGGGCGATGGACTGTTTAAGCGGATGTTTGCTTCAGCCACCTTCTCCATAAGGTCGCTGAACTACATGGCACACGTCATACAGCTCCAGCGGGATCTTATCAAAGAACTCTGGGGGCGACCCAGCGTATTCTTTGATAAGATCCCGCTGGAGCTGTATGACGTGTGCCATGTACTCTACCCGAATGGCCACTCTCAGGTCTATTTCCAATACCTCTATGCGGCTAATGTCCCATGCTGTGGAAGGAGCTGCTACAGCTAGCGGAGCGGGCGTCGTCCTAAGGCGACAGGTGTGGCTCTGCCACTGTGATTTCGCGGAACCCTTCAAGGCATCATTCGCTAATGCCCCGTTTGATGGTTCTGCCCTCTTTGGCAAGACCGTACGCAACACCTTGGTCCAGAGCGAGAAGGACGGGAAGATGTCTGCCGTCGGAGTCCGCTTCTCTGCTCCCCAGAGGTCCTTCTCAAAGAACCAAAAGGGACAGAAGAAGATGTGGTTCCAAAAGTCTCAACAATCTCGTTTCGCTCAGGAAAACCCGTCCTTCAGAGGCAGAGGAGGACAGGGTGGACACCGCCCTAGAGGCAGAGGGGGCCCGAAGAACTTTGGGTCCAGAGAACCTTTCTCTGATCGGCCCACGGAGCAACCCTGAGGGGTTATCCGACTGCTCCACTCTGGAGGCAGTTGGGGGGCGTTTCTCGAAGCACCTAGCAGCTTGGGAATCCAGACCCAGATACCTCCCCGATGTCCCACCCGATCAGAGGGAGGCCACAGAAATTCGTCAGCTGCTAGAAAAAGGAGTGATCCAGCACATCCCCCCAGACCAGTACGGATCAGGCTTTTACTCCAGGTTCTTCTTGGTGCCAAAAAAGACGAGGGACTTAAGACCAATCCTTGACCTATCCCTCTTGAACCTGGCAATAGCCAAAGAAAAGTTCCGGATGGTCGCTCTTCAATCCATTCTCCCCCTCTTGCAGGAGAACGACTGGATGTGCTCCATAGACCTCAAGGATGCGTACTACCACATCTTGATGGACAGACGATCCAGGAGGTTTCTCCGCTTCAGGCTAGGGGCCAGCCGTTACCAATTCAGGGTCCTCCCCTTTGGTCTCACCATGGCCCCCTGGGTGTTCAAAGTGTTAACGGTGGTAGCGGCCCACCTGAGACTCCAGGGAATTCAGGTCTTTCCATACCTGGATGACTGGCTCCTGACCTCCCCCCAAGGCATCTACTCTGCACAGCCAGGAATTTCTTTCTTCAACTAGCTCCCCGGCTGGGGATCACGATCCATGCTGGAAAATCCTCCCTGCTCCCCGACTCAGATCATAGATTTTATCGGAGCCAGGTTGGACACAAACCAGCTCTTAGTCTTCTTAACTCCGGACCGGATGCGATCTCTAAGACTGCATGTGCAGGCCATTCTTCATTGCCCAGCCCCTCCGGCGGAATTGGTCCTGAGGGCCCTAGGCTCGATGGCGGCTACCATTAATCTCCTTCCCATGGTGCGCCTAAATATGAGGATTCTGCAATGGACCCTCCAAGTCCAATGGTCCTTCCTATGTTATCCCCCGAGCCATCCTGTCCCCCTCAGCAGGGTTTGCAGGGGAGCCCTCTTATGGTGAATCCAGTCTCTGGACCTCCAAAAGGGGCACCCCTTCTCTGTCCCCTCCCCTAGCCATGGTGACCACGGACGCCTCTCGCCTCGGGTGGGGGGGGCATTGTTTGGGCAGGACCGTCCAAGGCACGTGGAACCAGACGGAGACCTCACTGCATGTCAATGTCCTAGAGATGAGGGCGGTGCTGTTAGCGTTGCAAGCACTTCAGAGCCTTCTTCCCGTCGGGACTATTGCGATCCAAATGGACAATATGTCAGTCTTTTGGTATATCAACAAACAAGGGAGAACCAGGTCCTATCCACTTTGTTGAGAGGCCATGAGAGTTTGGGAATCGGCGATTTACACCAACCGCTTTCTCATAGTGACACGCATTCTGGCCGGTCCAACATCCTAGCGGACAAATTGAGTCACACCATCCTCTCGCCGTACGAGTGGTCTCTGAATCCCAAAGTAGCGAAGCAGATCTTCTCCAAATGGGGTCAACCTTGTGATCTTTTCGCCTCTCCTTCAAACACGAAGTGCAACACCTACTTCGCTCTACTTCCCCCACCCGGGGAATCACCAAGAGACGCTCTGGTGCATGCTTGGCCGCCCGGTCTACTTTATGCTTACCCGCCTCTTCCCCTGATGCTGAAGTTTCTACAGAAAGCCAGACGGTTGGGGAGCACAATAATCCTCATTGCCCCATTCTGGCCTCGTCAGGCATGGTTCCCATATCTATGGTCTCATCTAGTGAATCCTCTCTGGATTCTAGATCCTGTCCCGGATCTGATATCTCACCCTTTGGGCCTGCCGGCCCCCAACCTGGACAACCTCAAGCTCGCGACTTGGTTGATCCAGTTCCACTGTTAGCTAGGACTCCCGGTATCTCTTCCCCGGTCAAAGCGATTCTAGTAGCTGCTCACAAGACGTCTACTAGGAAATTTTATCGTAGCAAATGGAAACTATCTTCTATTTGGGCAGAACATCAGAAACTAGATCCTTTTACAGCTCCGTTACCAGCTGTGCTGGATTTTCTGTCAGGATTATTTGATCAGGGTGCTAGCTCTTCCACAGTCAAAGTCCAATTGGCGGCAATCGCTCATTACCATGTTGGATGTGATCTTGGCCCTTTGACCTCATCCAGATTGTGTAGGGCCTTCTTAAAAGGCACCTTCTTACTAAGACCTCCGGTGAAGGATGTAATTCCTCCTTGGGACTTATCGTTGGTACTCCAGGCTTTAACAGCTTCTCCCTTTGAGCCTGCTGCTTCGGTAGATCTCAAAATCTTATCCCGGAAAACTGCTTTTCTGGTTGCTGTTACTTCGGCGAAAAGGGTTTCGGAACTTCAAGCCCTTTGTGCCAAGCCACCGTACTTGACTTTCCACAAGGATAGGGTATTCCTCTGGACCAATCCCTCCTTTCTGCCCAAAATTGCTTCCGAATCTAACATCAACCAGTCTATTAATTTGCCAGTCTTCTTTCCCAATTACCAAAATAAAGGCGAATACAAGTTACACTCTTTGGATGTACACAGACAGTTAAGATTCTATTTGCACAGGACAGCCGATCATAGGCAATCGGACCAGCTGTTTGTGTCCTTTGCTAAATCCAGTTTGGGGAAATCTGTTTCTAAAGTCACACTGTCCAGGTGGATTTCCCAGTGTATTCTCCTGGCTTATGAGAGTTCTGGCCGGCCTGCTCCTCATGGAGTCCATGCCCATTCTACTCTGTCTGTTTCTACCTCTGCTGCTTTTCGAGCTAGAGTTTCGTTGGATGACATTTGCTCTGCTGCCACATGGGCTTCTTCTCATACATTTATAAACCACTATAAGTTGGATCTGGTTTCCAGAGGGAGAGCATCCTTTGGCTCCGCAGTGCTCTGGAACATCCTTCCATAAGGGCCTCCCAAGATTCAGGTAGCTGGGGACTCTGTCCCATAGGTTGATGCACAAATGAAGTTAACTACTTCAGATTAAGAAGTTATGTACTCACCATAACGTTCCATCTGAGTAGGTAAACTTCATTTGTCAGCAACCGTCCCTCCCTCCGTCCCCCTGTCCTCTTCGGATGTTCATAGATATTCCTACTTCATGGTGTATTGTATCCAGTTTACACTAGGCAGGTTGTGATTGCAGGTCTTGCTTTTAGGCAAACTCTATCTGAGGTCAGGAAGGGATGGCAGGGAGTTATGGGTAAGGGGGAGGAGCTTGGGGCTTGGATCTTAGCTGTTGGAAACTGCCGGCTCGGATCCGATGTGGATCCGATAACCCATAGGTTGCTGACAAATGAAGTTTACCTACTCAGATGGAACGTTATGGTGAGTACATAACTTCTTATTCCTCTCATTCCCTACCTACAACAGGATTTTCTTTGGTGGGCAGAGGCATGTCACCAAAACATGGGACAGTCCTCCACTCTACCCCCTGCCAACTAAACCTTAATTATATATGCATCGGACTATGCATGGGGGGCCCACATGGCGGGAAGATGCATTCAGGGCATATGGACCCCAAAGCAAATGCATCTGCATATCAACCAAAAAGAGATGTTAGTAGTTCAAAATGCCCTGACAGTCTTCAAGGACTTACTTCATCCGGGACAACTACTGATAGACGGACAACACCACGGTTATGTGGTACATAAACAAGCAGGGGGCACACACTTGTACCTCCTTTGCAAACTAGCCATGGCATTGTGGGACACGGCCTTGACTTACCAAGTACATCTTCAAGCTCAATTCCTGCCAGGAAAGCAAAATACTCTGGCAGACAACTTAAGCAGAAACCTTATTGACCCTCACAAGTGGAAATTGGATCCACAAGTCTTCAGCATAACAAGGAAATGGGGGAGCCTGGACATAGACCTTTTTGCCTCTCCTCGGAATTATTCAACTGGACAAATTCTGCACAAGGACTTATTGCAGACAAGCATGGAAAGTGGATGCCCTATCCTTCAGTTGGAAAAACCTATCAGTTTATGCCTTTCCTCCCCTGCCTCTTCTTCCCAAGGTCCTACTAAAGGTCAGACAAGAAAAAACAAAAATGATACTAATTGCCCCAGACTGGCCCTGCCAACACTGGTATCCAATCCTAAGGAATATGTCTCCGTTCCCAGCTTGGAACTTGCCTCAAATACCTCACTTACTGTCTCAGCAAAACAATCAGATCCTGCACAATCTGCTCCAAACACTGAACCTGGCAGCATGGCTGATCATGTAGTTATTCAAACAACACCTCTCAGTAAATCTGTGATGGATGTCATTTTGGAAGCCAAGAGGCCCAGTACTAGAAAATCTTATGCTGATAAATGGAAGAGATTCTGTGCTTGGAACCAAGCACAAGGAACTGACACAGCAGAGCCAAATATTCCTCAGATTTTACAATACTTGACTGAGATGCTTGACAAAGGCCTCTTTCATCAATAAAAATCCATGCATCTGCCATCTCGGCTCATTACAACACAGAGCCACCGATCTTTTCTCACCCTTTGCTAAAACAGTATCTTAGAGGGGCCAAAAATTTAAGGCCTCCCAGATCATCACCAATTCCGGCATGGGACCTCAATTTTGTGTTGAAAAAGCTCACCCTGCCTCCATTTGAACCAGCTGCTACTGCAGATATAAAGTTTTTATCATGGAAAATAGCTTTGCTCCTGGCAATTACTTCAGCAAGAAGGGTTTCAGAGCTACAGGCCCTCATGGCTGTGGAGCCTTTTATCATATTTTACCCAGACAGGGTGTCCCTCAGGACCAATCCTTCCTTTATACCTAAGGTGGTTTCCAGTGTGGCTCTTAACCAAACTATTCATCTGCCAACTTTTATCCAAATCCCCAGAACAAGGGGGAGCGGATTCTGCATTCCTTGGACGTACACAGACAACTAAAATTTTACTTGAGCAGGACTAAAGCTCTAAGAAAATCTGAGCAGCTACTGGTGGCATTTGCTGCAGGATCAGACGGAAAGGCTATTTCAAAGCAGACTATTTCAAAGTGGATAAGCCACTGCATTCGTTTCTGCTACTTACATCATGGTAAACCGGTGCCCAAGGGCATTAGGTCACATTCCACCAGGGCTGCAGCTACATCAGCAGCTTTTCTTAGAGGGGTACCAACCAAAGACATTCTAGAAGCTGCTATTTGGAGTTCTGTTCATACTTTTACAAAGCATTATCATTTGCCTCTCTTCTCTAAGTCCAGGGTGGGCTTTGCCACTGCAGTTCTGCAGGGCCTTATAGCAGCCCCTAATGCTGTTTAGCTCCAGCCTCCCATCCATAGCTTTGGGATTCTACCCAAATGTAATGACTGCAACAGTGAAACATGAAGAACATAATACAGTTGTGTACACTTATCATAAATAGTTTCATAGTTTCATAGTTAAGTACTAGGCTATCTGCCCTGGGGCATTTATAAGCCTAGCCATAGTGATGTGGCTTTTGCCACCCCATGAAATGGTACAAAAATGTACAGAATAAATTTAGAATAATGTGCCTCTGTCTAGTAGTGACACAATGAATGTAGATGTTCGAGTGTATTCACTGTTGCAGTCCAGGTTACCTACCCCCCCGCCATCCTCCTTTTTATTCTGGAGCCTCTCTTTCCTTCACTATATTCTGTAGCCTTTGTGGTGTATTTGCTTTTAGATGAAGGTAAAGTTTGTTGTTGCATGTATATCTAGTATGTATATGTTTTTGCTCCCCATTTGGGGGGGGGGCACCTGACATCTGGGGCAAGAAAAACTAAAAAATGTCGTTGGCTGCCTGTTTTATAACCCCTGACGACCTGATGTCATGGAAGAAGAGACAGCAACCGACGCAGGACCCAAGACCTTGGAATTCAGGCCGACTGAGGGCAACCTGCAAGCAGATTACCCCAAATGTAATGACTGCAACAGTGAATACACTCGAATATCCACATTTATGGTAAAGACCCCTAATCAGGAAAAGCCGAAAGAGACAACATGGTAAGTGTACACAACTGTACTTTATATCCATTGCAGAACTCTATTTCATTTACCCTTCTCTAGATGACTGGCCCGATCTAGGGGGAAAAAACACCCTGAAACTTCAAACAGACCTTCAAATCACCATGGATTGCTTCCAGAAGTTAAGCTTCACACTCAGCTTCTGCAAGTGTTAACTACAGCCACATACAAGAATTCTGTTTGTGGACACAATAAAAAGGCCTTCCTTCCTCAGGACAACATTTCTTATTTGACAAGCTTTCTGCAGAACATATTACAAAAGCAGACTGTCACTGCAAGGGAGGAATGTATTTTGACACCACAAATGCTGCAACGTATTCTACTGAAGTATTATCTATCTTGAGAGAGGCAAGAAAATCTATTAAAGAATCATACTTATCAAAGTGGAAAAGGTTTTTCTGTCTGGTGCCAAGCCAAAAAACATAATTCCACTTAGTGCTGGCATGAAGTAAGTGCTGGAATGCCTTTCAGAATTATTTAACAAGGACCTTTCTTATTCAGGTGTTAACGTACATGTATCTGCTGTCTTTGCTTGCATACCTTGCTGTCTACCTATCTGTATTGAGCCCCATTTTAAACTTTTTAAGAGATAACATACGGAGAAATTCAGTTCCCTCTTGGAACCTGAATTGTCCTGCTCTCTTTAAGCCAGCAGCCTCTGCTCCAAAGATACTCACTTGGAAGATCTGAGACCTGCAAGCCCTAATGTGCAAAGAACCTTTCACTGTATTCCACAGGGATAGAGTTACCTTGAGAACTAACCCTTCTTTCATTCCTAAGGTCGTGTCAAGAGTGCTCTTTAAACCAAGCTATACACCTACCAGTGTTCTACCCTAATCCACAAAATAAAGCTAAACAATTCTGTAGATGTCCACAGACAGATCAGGTATTTCTTTAGCAGGATACTTTCCCCAACTAGAGCAGAACAACTTTTGGTAGCCGTTGCATAAAGGAAAGAAGGCAGGCCTGTCTCTAAACAGACTATTTTAAAATGGATTTCTAATTGTATTACCTTTTTCTGTACTCATAGAAAGCAACTGTGATAGCATCTGTCAAGGCACACTCCATGAGAAACAGGGCTGCCACCACTGCTTTCCTAAAAGGCATCCTCCTACCCAGGCCTTCTTGGAAGCTGCCATCTGGTCTTCAGTCAGCCCTTTCACCATACAGTACCATTTAGGCACTACTTCGAAGGCTAGCTAGTGTTCCTAAATCTTGCTGTTTAACATTCAAGTTATGCTGTATTTTACAGCTTCTTATACAGGGATGATTAAATGGGAAGAAATGGATGGTAGCTTCTGTCCCAAATATATGCATTGTAATTGTTTTTCTGTTGTAGTTCACACTGTACAGTTCATGTTGTGTTCCATGTGTTGGTCTCTTTAGCCAGTAATTAGTTTTCATTTTTCTTAGTACTTGCATTTAAATTTAGTATCAGAATGAAACAGAAACCCAGACTTGTGTACTTTTGGTGTTGTATTTGGGGAAGAGGGTTATTGCGCTGTGTAGAGATAGCATGGTGGTTAAAGCTTTTTCGGTTAAACTGACTTTCAGCCTCAGTATCTTTACAAATTCACACAGACAATGACCTGTAGGACATAATTCAGCTGCACTGGCAAAACCAGTCACCTGAACAGAGCAGCAGTTCTGGGATTGCCTTGTCATTGTGGAAGAGTAATGTTGCTGATTTCTGTTCTGTGGCTGTCTAGAACTCACTGAAATGTGAGGAAAACAAGACGGCCGTGATCGGAGGCAGAGCTAGGGCAGGGTGAAAGGAGCAGCAGCCGTGGACACAAGGTGTTGAAGCTTGATCTGCAAATACTGAAGGGGTAGTAGTGCAGTACCAGCATTCAGAAAAGAATGACAATAATTCATTTGTGGTTAGGCTGAAGCTTTTTGTATGTGGTGTTTACCAGCAAGCTGCAGTTCTTCAACTCGAGGAATTTTTGGTCCACAGCCTGAGTTGGGGAACCGCACAGGGCGCCGGGTAACTAAGCTACAGTTCTGGCCATGCATAGCAGTCTGAAAGGATGGTGATAACATTTATTGCAGTCTTCCAGGAGTTCAGGATTTAAATTCTTTTGTCTGAAATAAGGCCCAGTACCGTACGTAGGTTAAGAAGAGTTCCAGCATATCCATACAAGTTTGTGACACTTGTAAAACCTTGCCTGATTTTAATGTACTGTAATTGTACTTTGGTCAGTCTTCCAGGTATTGATATAGGCCTTTACTCAGCTGTTGAATCTTTCCTAACCCAGTTTTGATGGAACATTAACAAAGGCTTTGAACAAGGGACCCTATATTGTCTGCCTTGCACAGCTATTTCCTTTGTATCTTTTGTTTGTTAACAGGTTGGGAATGGCAGCTAATTTTATAGAAATCTGTTAAGCCAGGTAGCCCAAGTGTATTTCTATATGTCACTTTACCCGTCACCTTATTTTAGCTTATTTATTTCTCTGAGAATTTCTAATCTCTAGGCCTTAATCTTTCAATTGAAAATAACTGTATAATTAGCTGACCATTTCTGATTAGATAAGAAATCCCTTGCTATTGTCTTGAGGATAATTTACTGATGTATTCCTACATGGCTGCCTGTTGTCCAACCCTGCACATCTCTAGGCATCAAGTTTTTGTAGATCATCCCCAACATCTGAGTTGACCTGTTGCCATGCAGTTTTTCCTTTCTTCAGACTGTTAATTCTTATTGGGCGTTTGACATTAACTTGCAGTCTGCTATACGTAGTTCATAACCTCTTGCCTCTGGAAGCAAAGACAAAATATAAAAAAAGTGAAAATGCTCCCAAAATCAGGGTTGTTCCTAAATGTTAGTACTACCTTTAAAAGCTGACAGAATGAAGAATGTGATCAGCATGTCTTTTCAAAGGTAAAACAAATTGGTAGCTTTATTGAATACCAAAAGAGTAAATGTTTTTGGGAGGGACAAGGGCATAAATTTGAGTGAAAATCAGGATATGATATCAGAAGCTTTCAAAATTTCACCAAAAGTGTTTTACGGTTGTTTTGCATTTTTTGCCACTGTTGTGTCTTTCATTTTTCCTGTTATCGCCACAACTCTGGTCCGCTAATGATTGGTACTTGACTGATTTTTACGTGTCGAGTTACCAGCCCTGACGACAACCTTCAACTGCACGATTCACGCATGTCTCCACGCAGAAGATGCTCTAGCTGAGAATCGAACTGGACAGTGTCTTACTGTGAGGCACAACGCTACTGCAACACCATCACTGTAGGACTTTGACTTGCTGAGAAACAAATTTAAATGTGACCTACAAGCACCTGATCAACATTACCTTTTGAATAGTTCACAGTACATGTAGGTGATAAGGCAGTTGTTTTGGGAATCAAGTATATGCCTTTACAAAAGAAGCTTCTAGAGGGGAAGAAATTAGTGAAATTATCAAATGCCTATGATTCTTATTTTGAATTGCATACCAGTGGAAATGGAGCAAAACTTTATATCTTACCTGCTTGTTGAGATTTGTGAAGAAAATCAGAAGTTGTGATCAGCCAGCATTGTCTAATGGAATGCTTGTTGAATGTGATTGTAAAAAAAAAAAATTAATTTTGCTTGGGTGTATATATGTCTACTGTAATATTCACCACTGCTGTTCTAATATATGGGATATCCTATGCAGCCCACAGGTTTCTGATTTAGTGCTTTATTCTCCCCAGGGCTTCAGTCAGTACATTTGTCAGTCATTACCTTAGTGGTATAAAGTACGTGTTGGCTTCAGATGCTTTGTACCGTGAAGTGCTGTGTTACTCTGCTCAATCCAACAATCACATGTACTCCAAGATTTCTTTCAGCTTATCTATTGATGTGAGAGTGTTCATCTCCGCTTGTTCTTACACCTGGGTTCGGAGCCGATCCTCTGCTCCGTGTCGGCCGCTGCAAGCTCTGCATCGAGAAGAAGCTCGAGACAACCTAACTCCCACAATCCCTCTGCCTTTACCTCAGATCTAGTTTGCCGCTGCAGCGCTGTATCACTTGATCGAGCTCGAGCACCTAAAGCTAAGATTTAAATATTTTTTATATTTCTTAAGAATTATTTTTTCCAAAAGTTATTTAGTGACTGTGTGTGTGATACTGTGAGGAATTCTCGGTTCTAAAGTTATTTTAAACTTTATTAGAGTTTCCTCGGGCCTATCCCCACCCTTTACTGGATTGACTACGGATAGACATTCTTTTTACTGGATTTGACAAAATTACCGGATTGGACATATACTGGACTTGACTTTTACTTTATTGTTAGCTTTACTTAAGATGTCTGAGAAAGCTAAATCTGGGTTTAAACGCTGCCAGTAAAAAGATGTCAGTTACTGACAACCATAGTTCCTGCCTACTGTCTTGGCCCTCTCCATCTGCAAGAAGACTGTTCAATTTGTCATTCTTTCAGTGGAAGGGTCATGACAGATAGGCGAGGAAACTCATGGATAGGGTCTTTAAAACCTTCCAAGAGGCTCTGGATGCTTCAGACCAGGCATCCAAATCCTCAAGGAATCAAGACATCGGAGCCCAAGTCATCTGCTCCGAGCTCTTCAGTTAAAGTTCGATCACCGGTTCCACAGACTTTGGGCCGAGTGTTCAACTGTTGTTTCGAGCCTCGAGTCTTGGAACCGGTGACGGAGCTCCTCCCGACATTGTTGAGGTCGGCTCTGTCTTCGATTCCTTTGACGCCGCTTCCAGACCCCTCTCCGACACCGATGTAGACCGTGGTGCAGAAGTGGAGAATACGGCCTTATCCAAACTCATCTCTGTCTCCTCTCAATTGGTGTCGAGACTTGAAGGCCTTCCCTTATCTCCATCTGTTCCTCCTCCGAGACCTGTCCAGTCTTCTGAGCCGGAAGAGCTGATCTGCTGATTGTGGAGCCCTCGGTGCCAGAACCGCCCTTCTCTCGGTCTCTCACCTCGACTCCGCCGGATCCAGTACCGGAGTCTCGAGCCAAGATTCATCCTTGGTTCCGGGACCGAGTCGGACCGATGTTTCGGTTCCGCCTCTTCGGGCCTCGGCTCGGATCGACTCAGTTCGCCCTCGGGTCGATGCCTTTTCGGTGCCTGTTTCCCATTTCTTCGAACCGGGAGATACCTCTACTGGGACCCGGGGCCTTCGACCTCATGAGGAAGGTGTTGTCTACCCAGACAACCACATCAGCAGAAACAGCTTCTCCTCCCCATAAAGGACCCTTTCCTCTGCACCCACGGCCACATCTAAGGCCTAACACCTGTGTCTCAGCCACCCCTGAGGGTGCCCCTCTTCTCGGAGGCTTCGGATGCTCCAAGAAGTCCCTAGGAAAAGATTGTGTAAGAGGAGACACTTAGATTCTCCACAAGAATCATTGACATCAGACACTGACTTGGATGAGTCAGAAGGGTCCCCAAAGTCACCCTCAGAGGATGTCTCTTTTTCTGACATCTTGGCGATCCTAAAGCAGAGAGGTGATTGGCAACCCCTCCCCCCTTCTGAGGATGAGTCAGTCTTGCTGAAGGCATTTGGTGCTCGCCCTTCCTCCTCCTGGGTCACTCCGCCCTTCGATGAGTTAATGGAGCTGATTGCTCGGCATGGGAGACCTGACACTGTGGAACCAGTCCCTAGAAAGCCTAATAAATATTACTGCACCCCAAGACAAGGCTTATCTAAAGAAAGGAGTTCCAGTGGACGCTATGGGTGGCAGCGCCACGAAAAGGAGATGTCGGAATCTTCCTCATCTGTCCATCCGCCTAACAGATTCTAGGACTATGGACAGGTATGGGAAGCGATTTTTAGTTCAGCGCTTTTTCTATGCGATCCCTGAACTATTTGACCCATTTTACACGACTACAGAGGGATCTAGTCAAAGAGTTGGGAGATACCTCCAGGGTACTACAGATGCTGCTGTCTCAGAGAAAGTTACAGCACATCTCAATACCCTTACATCCATTGTAAACTCGCCCATGAGGCTGATCTCATACGCAGTCAAGGATCGAGTAGGGCAGCAGCTTCAGCGATTGCTCTTCGTAGACAATCCTGGATGCGCTTATGTTCATTTGCGGAAGCCTTCAAGTCTTCCTTTACTAACGCCCCATTTGACGGTGCCACTCTTTGGCCCCAAAGTAAAGGAGACCCTTACCCGGTGTGAACAGGAGGGAAAGACTCTGTCTGCCGTCGGAGTCCGTTTTTCCACCTCATCCAGACCATACCTCAAAGGGCAACGTGGTGGAAAAATGTGGTTTCGAAAACCCCAAGGATCTTTCCCAGGCACACAGGGTGATGCCCCCTCTAGAGGCAGAGGAGGGGGCAGAGGTGGAAGACGCCGCCCTGGCGGCAGAGGGGGTCCGCAAAACCAAGGTGACAGGGATACACCCCCTGGAAAACCTTTCCAGCACTCCTGAGAGGAGGCCCGACTGTCCTGCTCTGGAGGCAGTCGGGGGTCGCTTAGCTTTATACCCTCAGGCCTGGCAAAATCTTACATCAGACAACTGGGTAAAAAGCGTTGTTACCAGAGGCTACAGAATACCCTTCCTATCCCCCCCTTTCCAAAGAGAAGACTCCCAGATGTGCCGCCCCATCTGCGAGACCCTGCAGCTATAGAAATTTCAAAGCTGCTAGAAAAAAGAGTCATCCAACCAGTCCCAGCGGACCAAAGAGGATTCGGAACTTACTCAAGGTTCTTTTTAGTTCCAAAGAAGACAGGGGACTGGAGGCCGATTCTGGACCTAAGCAATCTCAATACCTTTGTCAAGAAAGAAAATTTCAGAATGGTCTTGCTCAAATGGATCCTTCCATTCTTACAGAGGCACGACTGGATGTGCTCAATAGATCTGAAGGACGATACTACCACATCAAAATGGCCAGGGCGCCCAGGGATCATTTGCGCCGGCTGGGAGCCAGTCACTTTCAGTTTCGAGCCCTGCCCTTTGGTCTGACCTCAGCCCCCAGGGTTTTTCACCAAATGCATGGCAGTGGTAGCGCCTCACCTTGAGACGCCAGGATTCCAGGTGTTTCCGTGATCTGGACGACTGGCTCCTTTCTGCCACCACCCAGGCCAACTGATTCAGGCCAGGGATTACACACTTGCTTTGTGTTCATCTTGGAATTTCCGTAAATTTCAAAAAATCTTTACTACAGCCATCACAGCATATCTCATAGGAGCAGAATTGATACGCATCAATTCTAAGACTTCCCCAGAAAGGATAGCCTCACTACAAAGCCACATCTCTTCTTCTGTCATCCAGAAAATCCCCAGCAAAACTGGTTCTGAAGGTTTTGGGTCTCATGGCAGCTTCTCTCATTGCGATACCATTGGGAAGACTGCACATGAGAGTTCTACAATGGCTACTGTTTGCACAATGGTCGCTTCCAACAGCTACCTCTGACACACACACGAAATTCTGATCACAAACATGCAAATCACACCTAGCCTGGTGGCTTCAGACTTGCAACCTTCCAGCGGAAGACCATTTGTGCTACCCACGCCACAGTGACCACGGACGCTTCCCTGATAGGGTGGGGGCATCTTTCAGGGACAGACAGTCCAAGCTTAATGGACCAATTTAGAGTACAATCTGCACATCAATGTTCTAGTTGAGGGCAGTGTTTCTAGCGTTGCAGCACTTTGCTCCCCTTCTTCCTCTAGGGACTATTGCAGTTCAGACAGACATGTCCGTAGTCTGGTACATAAACAAACAAGGGGGAACCAAGTCTTATCAACTATGCAGAGAGGCCATGAGAATCTGGCAATGGGTGGAGTCCACGGGTCGCTTGATCGCAACGCACATCACGGGGTCATGCAACGTCATAGCCGACAGGCTGAGCAGACCAATCCTGTTGCCTCACGAGTGGTCCCCCAGTCAGTTAGTTGCGAAGATTTTTCGCAAGTGGGGCCAGCCTTCCTGCGATCTGCGCTCCAATGAACGCCAAATGCAGGAGCTACTTTGCCCTATTACCCTCCAGGGAAGTCCCCAGGGACGCTGGTTCACGATTGGCCCCGGTCTCCTGCACGCTTTTCCTCCATTTCCCTGATTGCAAAGTTTCTGCAGAAAGCCAACAACCTGCAAAGGACGATAATCCTCATTGCCCCATTCTGGCCTCATCAAATTTGGTTCCCTTTCTGGCACACATTCGGGGACCCTGGATCCTGGACCCAGAGCCAGATCTACTGACCCACTCCAGGGGTTCCCCACCCTCTTGTCACTCCATCTAGCAGCTTGGCTGCTCCTTCTTAGCCAGGTCTGATCTTCTCACCTGCAGTTCAGAATATACTAGTGGCTTCTCATAAAGCTTCCACTACAAGACCTACACTAGTAAATGGAAGCGCTTTTGTATTCTGGGCAAATACACAGCATTTGGACCCTGTCATAGCTGAAACAAGATCTTGGAGTTTTAACAGAATTGTTCCACCAAGGAGCTTCTCCTGCCACTTGCTGCCATTTCCAACTTTCATGTGGAAGAATGTGGGCACCTATTATGGCTCACAGACTTTGTAAGGCCTTTTAAAAGGATCTTTCCATATTAGACCACCAGTTAGAACTCCTACATCTCCTTGGAATCTAAACCTTTGTTATCTAAATTGATGTTACCTCCCTTTGAACCAGCCTCCTCTGTCCATTGAAATTTTGTCGTGGAAGACCCTCTTCTGGTAGCCATTACATCCGCTAGGCGAGTATCTGAGCTTCAGGCTCTTTCCATTAAACATCCTTATCTGATCTTTCACTCTGACAGAGTATCTCTTCGCACTAATCCATCCTTTCTCCCAAAGTTTGTTCTATTAATAACATTAATCAGTCCATTGAACTACCCACCTTTTTTCAAAAACCACTCCAATAAATTGGAGTATATGTTATAGTTGGATGTCCATAGACAACTTAGATTTTACTTTGGATAGAACAAAGGATCACAGGAAATCTGATCAACTTTTGTAGCTTTTGCTGACAGCAGGAAAGGTGTAGCAGTTACTAAACAAACCTTTCCAAATGGCTAACTGATTGCATTATATTTGTTTATGATTCTTCAAAACAAACTTTACCTGTCAAACCCAAAGGGACATTCTACAAGATCAGTGTCTACATCCCTGGCTCATGCAGCTAGACACTATTTCAGCTGCTACTTGGTCTAAACCACATACATTCATCTCATTACAAAGTGGACAGGGTTTCTAGGGACAGGGCAACCTTTGGTTCCACTGTGCTCAAGAACGCCTCCCGTGAGTTCCTCAGGAACATGGAGCTAGGGACCCAGGTGTAAGAACAACGAGATTGAACACTCACATTTAGAAGTTATGTCCTTACCATAACGCTCCATGTGGAGTGTTCATCTCGCCTTTGTTCTACATTCCCACCCTCCCACCCTCAGGAAGAACGACAGTTTGGTGCCTGGTCTGGATTATTTGGCTTCTGCTTGGTTGTATATATGTATATTTTGTGTATATATATATATATATATATATATATATATATATGGATAAGTGTTTGTACAGTTGTGTGTTTTTGCATGAATAGGCTCTCTGGACTTCTGGTTTGCTTGCAAACTAGATCTGAGGTAAAGGCAGAGGGGATTGTGGGAGTTAGGTTAGTCTCGAGCTTCTTCTCGATGCAGAGCTTGCAGCCACGGAGCCGAGGATCGGCTCAACCCAGGTGTAAGAACAAAGGCAGATGAACACTCCACATGGAACGTTATGGTAAGGACATAACTTCTAATTTTTGTTTGACTGATACTGACACTTATTCAGAAGAGTTTGTATTGAAGGTTAGTAATTGTGTATGTAGCAAACAAATCTGCCAAAGGATATCCATTCTAAGTGTTGTCTTGTCAAGAGCACTCTGTATACTCTAGTTTGCACTGTGAGGCAAATCCATACAGGATACAGGAGTTTCCAGCCATTTATGCCTAAGAAAGGGACTTGAGCTTGACTCTAAGCAGCCATGGTATCCACCAAAGACTCATGGAGCCTCCTGGTTAAGAAAAAGTATACCTAACAGGGATAAGCTTTGGAAAACTGAGCACATTTTGTATGACTTTATTTTCTCAATCTAGAGGCTCACATTGACGTGTTTGCAGCCCCTGCCCACAAAGTCCATTTTGGCCAAAGTCTCTGCCACCACTGTGCATGTACCCACACCATTGTGTTTTTATATATATGCGCTCCTTGGCTGGCACATCCATCATTTTCTAAGGTTGAAGTCCCTTCTTTGTCAGTAGCCTGCATTGGCATTGTGCTTTAAGAGGGGAAAAGGCAGGATCTTTATTATTCTTTTACAGAAGGTCCTGGTCCCCTGCCTGTGATACCAGACCTGCAAGACTGCAGTTCCTGATGTTGAAGCACAGTTCTAAAGCACAAACTCTAGCCTGCCAGCTTGCCTCAGCCTGGGCTGGGTAGTGTCTCATGCCATTCTATTTTTCTGCCTTCCACAGAGCCATTGGTAGAGCTAGCAGAGTACTTTATGCCCCTCTTAAGAGTAGGAGGCGAGACTTGGATATACCCAAGTGTTTAGGGCCTCTAAAAAGAGAATGGCAGATCCTTTGAAGAGGATTGAAGTACCCAGCACTCAGAAGCTGATGAGCTGGCATATTTTGATTCCAGCTACTTAAAACTGACACTGGAGACATTCTGTCCTCTACTTTAAGCATAACTGATTCTACAGGGTCAATACTTTTAAGTACTTTTATAAGAACCCCCTTGGCAGTTCCAGAAGTAATGAGATTCCACCAAGGGTGCAGTCTTACCTGTAGTGAGGAATCACATTCCCGAAAATAGAGCAGCTCAGCTGACAGATTTAGAAGGAAAGTTTTTCACCTGTGCTATACCCATTCCTTCAGATTCTTAAAGAACCAATCCTAAATGCTTAATTTTCAGAAGTTCCTTCTGGAAAAGATGAGCAGTAGGGCAGAAGGAAAGGTAAGGAGCTGAAATAGAGATACTGGAACTTTCTGACCTCTTTCTAAGTGATCAAGTGCTCAAAGGCGACTGATGCTGTGGGATGTGTCTTTCAGCAGATCTGTAATATGGAGACATGGCTGGCCTCACCTACCTGGTGATGATAAAATGGAGAACCTTAATGTCCCTTTGAATAATATCCTGTCTGGACCTCCTGTTCCAGACATTTTCAAGAAACTCTTGGGGGGAAAAAAGAAAACTACCGAATGTGCAAGGTAAATTGCCCCCAAAAAAAGATCCAAACTTGAAGGTGCAACAGGAGCATCTTAAAGTCCCAGCCTTCTCACCCTAAACAAAGCAAAATTAGATGTGGTGTAAGGAAGAAGGGAAGTTTAAGACGGAGAGGGCCCAGAGATGAGACTAGAACGCACAGGTCCAAGGCGCCTGATGAATTAGCCATGAGTCAGCCAAGTTTCCCATTCCACTCCTCACCAAACCCACCTCAACCATTTCTCTCCAATCTTCTTTCCCTCTCAGAAAAGTTGTGACGTCCTTTATTAGAAATTTTAAGAAAATTATTCAAGATCAGGTAATGCTAAACATTGTCAGAAAAGTGTACAAATTGTAAATTCTAGACCCAGATGAGGCATTCCACCACTTCCCAATGACCAACTGACCTCATACTAGAAGTCATTTGAGAAATGATCCTAGCCAGGAGCTGTTATAATGGATCCCTTGGGGAGTAGGGACATGGCTTTTAATTGGGACTTATTCTTATCCCAAGGAAAAGAGGGTTCATGGAAGCCCATTTTATCTATGTCCTTGTCAGGGTTCCAAAATTCATAATGCTCATCCTTCAAAGCCTGTTGCTGCTTCCTTCAGGCACATTTGTGGTGAACCAGTAAAGTAATCCAATGCAACTCCCAGCAGCCAGAAACTGAGCACAAACCAATAGGCAAAACTTTTTAATCAAGTAGTAAAAAATGATAAAACAAACAGTAACATAACTGATACCACTTTCACCTAGAAACAAACCAGGTATCATCAGAGTGGTAAAAGTTGTTAATGAACCAACTGTTGTAAATAAATTCAAAAAATCCTACCTTAATAAATCAATACAAAGTTCTAACCGAATTGTGTTAAAAAGAAAGTACAGAAACAAAAAATAAACACAAAAAAAATGTTAAAACATTAATGTTAAAATGTTCTTACGACTTCAAACATAAAATAGCCTTTGTTGGTAGACCTTCATTGTAGTATCATTATTAAATAAAATGTCAAAATGAAATAAATATAAAGCATTGTTTTATATTTTTATATTTATTTCATATTTATTTCATTTTGACATTTTATTTAATTTGCAAGTAATGATTTGTTCGTGGTTTATACTTTTGTTTTTATCATTTTTTACTACTTGATTAAAAAGTTTTGCCTATTTGATTTGTGCTGGAGTTTCTGGCTGGCTATTACCTGGGAGTTGCATTGATTACTGTACTGGTTTACCAGTGTTTGCTTCTGACATTTGTGGTGAAACTGGACCATTTGCACAAAAGGCACAGAAAATACCTAAGGTTTGCAGCAAATGGAGAACTTACCAGTTCACCACCTTCAGTATAGGCACTCTGAGTTTTACAAAATGTCTGGCACCAGTGACAGCCATTTTGCAGGAAAAAGGTGCAGGTTTACTATTTGACTGTGATCGCAGTATTTCAACAAGAAACATCGTGACTAATGCTCTCACAGAAACTCATTTCCTTGGTCATGTCTGGATGCCACCCTGAGCCAAACTTTCCTCCAAGGACAAGGTAACCTTTTGATATAGCACTGCAAAACCTTCTGCAACAGATATAAATTATGACACAAGAGCTTCTCGGCTGTTAGGCTTCATGGCATCTTGCATCATATGTTCCCCTCACATGCCTGCATGTGAGAAATCTCCACTGGTTCTTAAGAAGTAGAGGGTGTCACAATACCCAGCCCCTAGAGACCAAAATTTGTCCTGTATCAAGGGGAGATTTCATGGTGGTTTGCACTTTGTCCAGGATCAGGGTTGTCCTTCAGGGCTACAGTGACTCTAATCACAGACGTCATAGATCTGGCCTTTGAGAACACAAAGTCCAAGGCACCTTGGAAGACAAATTAAAGAAAAGATGCACAAATATCAAAGGAGTTGTGGCAGTCATATTTGCCCTGAATGCTTTTACCACATTCCTACAGCAAAAGTTCCTCCAGGCAAATACAGATGGTTCATGTGTGCTTGGCAGTCTGACCATGCAAGTTTGGCAATCTACCTTGAAAACAGGTACAACACTTATGCAGCTTTTATCCCCTCACACTGTGTGTTGGTGGACAGGCTGAGCAAATATATAGGGATCCATCCATCCTCAACCCCTTTTCCCATTACTTCAGATGAGGTGTCACTTCCACAGTAACCATCCTCTCGAGCTGAGATTTACACCGCTGGGTGGCTAACCCTGCCATGGTAATTCACTTGCACCATGCACTCGCATGCACGCACACTCAACTATGGGCAATTTAGTGTGCCCAGTCTACCTACTGCATGTCTTTGAAATGTAAGAAACTTGGAGCACCAGGAGGAAACCCACGTGGGGAAGACATGGAGTCCACACAGAAGGCACCCCAGCCGAGAATTGAACCAGAGAATCCCTTGTGATGCAACAAAGTTAATAACTGCACAATCGCAGCCATCCCAGATGTAATATAGGGATGCCTTTCTGACTATAACCAGGTTAAAAGTATACAGGCAAAGACTTGTTTGTTTCAATCTGAACAAGCAGTTGATAAAGGTGACTGGACAGCAGCTCTTGAAACATCGGGCAGGGGCTTTCTCCTGAACTGGGCAGGTCTCACTTTTCCTCCAGTCCCTTAATCTCCTAGGGCTCTGATCAGAATCAAGGAAGAAAGACCAAAAGTAATCCTAATGCCTCTTGACCAAGACAGTGCTGTTTCTCATGAGCAGCAAGGCTTGAGGAAAATGTTTTCAACATGTGGACCTCCTGAATTAAAACAGGAGGGTCCCTGGACACACTTATGGCTGGCAGTTTGGATGATCTTACCTCGATTTCTGGCAGATATCAGCTATTTCAAGGACATTCTAAACATTACGGAGGAGGGCAAGGAAACCAAATAAAATCATACCTAAACGGTAAAGATTCTCCTCCTGGTGCCATTCCAGGGACTTTGACCAAAAAGAGCAGAAGTGTCTAATGGTCTTGAAATGCGAGAGATTTACAAATCAGATTTTGCCTAAACCTCAACCAAAGTGCATACATCTGCTACTGCAGTCTGTCTGCCTATGAGACTGCACCAGATTCTTTGTTAAACAAGTCCTTAAGGGGATCATCCACATTAGATCACTTGGAAGGAAATTACTGCACTACGGAAGGGTTACATGAAGAAAAAAATGGCTGATCTTGGCTGCCTTTGAACAAACTGCTTCAAGATAATTTCAGTATCTGTCTTGGAGGATACTATCTATTCCTGCCTATTTAACTCTGGAGGGATCTCTGAACTTCACGCCCTAATATGTAAACAGCCCTTTGTGGTCTTTCTTCAAGACAGTGTTCCTGCATACTAACTTCTCTCTCTAAAGTAGTAACTGAAATGTTCTTGAATCAGAATGTTCAGCTACCAGTTTTCTTTACAAAGCTGTGAAATTCAGGAGAAATGACCCTGCATTATTTTGATGTGCACAGAGAGCTGAGATTCTGTTTATACAGAACCTAGAATTCATGTCTGATCAGTGACCCGTTTGCCTCCTTTTGTAAGGGGAAAGAAATTCAACCTTTTACAAACAAACCTTGCCTAAATGGTTGCATTTCATTGTTTTCCTGTTACCAAAAACCTATCCCAGGTCAGATTAGGGCCCACTGTACCAGAGCCAGTGCTGCCTGTGGGGTTACTACACAAGCTGAAGTGAAATAAGCTACCCATCATGTGTTTACATCTTCTTCAAACAGTACAACCTGGGGCAGCCTCTAGGGTCAGAACAAGATATGCTTCTGCCTTATTGAAGTAAGTGACTGTGTTCCTCCTCTCTAGCATACTTTGGGAATCTTCTCAAATGTGACGAATGACACTAAGTATTATGACAAGCACAATGCAGTTGTGTTAGGAACTTGTTAGAATTGTAGATGTTTGAGGAGATTGGCGTCTAGGAACCCGCCTTTCTTTCCCTTCTTTCTATTGACCTGTTCTTGTTGCCCAGTGAGATGGGGTGGCTGTCTATTCCCTTCTGCATAGTTGTCATCTCACCCTCTCAACGGGCCCCCATCCTTCCTTTGCCTGCCAACTGGGGAAGGGAATTGGGGTCCTTCAGGGTGGACAGTGGGGTAGTTGGGACTGTACTGTTTGATCCACTGGGACTTTGACAACAGGGTTTTTCCAGGTTTTTGAGGCGAAAGTTCTGAGGATGATGTCAGCCAGATGCCCTTTATACCACAGGTGTACTGACACTGTTGGTGGCAGGAGTTTGTCCAAAGCCCTGGGGAAGGGTGACGCTCTGAAAGTTTGGTGGTCCCATGGGTTACCTGCATGCTGGTATCCCAAATGTGAGGATTGCAGTAGTGGCTGTACTCTGACATCTACAATTACGTTAAATTTCTAACGCAGCTGTAGTTCTCAAGCATACCCATAGAGTATCTTAACTTGCATATAATTATCTCCTTTCATGTGTTTTCAGATCCTTGCCAGTCTACTGTTAGCTCATCTTTAATCATTTGGAAAATTTATACTAGAGTGCTGTTTTGCAAATGTTAGATAAAACCTCATTAAGGATCTGATTTTTATTTCCTGAAATAAAATGTCTGCCTTATGCTTTAAATAGGTAAGTGCTAGGCTAACTGCCCTTGGGGCCATTTTAAACCTAGCAAATTTCCTTTGTGCTGAAAATAACCTGTCCCATTTGGTTGTAGATTGGTTTTACCCCTGTCATGGTTGATAATTAGTTATTACTCCTAATCAGAATAACTGGGGTCATAGCCTAGATAATTTGAGGGGACCCATGCATGGGATAAAGCATTTTAAGAGCTGCATCTGTCCATTTAGTAATATAGGGGCAGTCCTAAATGTTCAGTTTCCCATCCATAGATCCAAGTTGTGTTTAAAAGTGGATAGGAATGAACTTTGATCTGATGTCAGTCTTCATTCATTAATGACAGTTGGGTTCCACTTCTGTCCTTGGAACAGACTCAAGTCGTCAATAAGCTCGCCCAGCCAGAAACTCTCAAGCTAAGGTTACCCATAGTGCCTCCCTTCCTTCAGATCTCGTGCTGCAGAGTTTCAAGAAACGTCTGGCTGTGCTCTCATGCTAAGTGTTCTATATTTCTATACATTTCTTGATATTTTTCTCCTTTGCAGCTTCCCTCTTCATATTTCTTGGTTGCTTTATTTTATATTACTAAATTAGCAGTTTTATCTTTCTTTAACTGTTTGTTTGGTATTTCTTCCTTACCGTAGTTGGTATCTACAGTGTAATGTACTGTTCTTCCAGCATTCTTTTCTAAAGGTTTCGGTCTGTATATTACTGTCTCCATTCTTTATTATAGTGATGTCCAGAAAATCATTGAGTGTTTGAGTTATGGGCCTCAAAGTCCAGGAATTCAGTAGCTGTTTTGAGAAGTCCACAAACTGTTCCAATTCATCCACTTCACCATCCCATAACAGGAAGATGTCATCCACAAACCGTTGTTAGTACTTAAGTCTTTTCCTCCATCCGTTACGGTGAAACACAAAATCCAGCTCCCATTGTGCCATCACTATATTTGAATATGAATTGGCACATGAGGTGCCCATGGCTACCCCTCATTTCTGTATATAGTATTGATTGCCAAATGTGAGCACATTGTTCTCCAATATAATGCCCAATAGTGAGCATATTTGCATAACTTCAACTGTAGTATAATCATTGGTCATAAGCAGAAACCTTCTGATTGACTCAATACCTTACTCATTCAGTATGACTGTAAATAAACTCTTTACATATTGTTACCAATCTTATTCCATCTAAGGAGTTATTATGTTGAGACTATCCAGAAAGGGTCATCAGAAAGTCTTCTGTATCCCTGAGGACTGTTGTCGCTTCCAATGCTCTCTTCAGTTGTTCAGTATATATAGAAAGGGGTTCTGTGATTCATCCTGCTTCAGAGACAATCGGACACATGGGAGGATTCTTCATCTGTTTATGAATTTTTGGAAGACTCCTTATTATTGAAACTGTAGGTTCTTTTAACAAAAAATATTCATATAAATCTAGAGTTATTAGATGTGTTAACATAAGATCATATATACTCTGATTTACTTCCTGTATGAGTCTAATTCATAACCATTTATGGATTCATATACTTTGACATCATTCAACAGTTCATACATTTTCTGTTCATACCAAGAGCTATCCATCATGACAATTGCTCCTCCTGTATCTGCAGGTCTGATTGTAATCAGTTGATTGTGCATCAAATTTTGTAGTGCTTCACTTTCATTTCTGTCCATGTTATGAAAGCCTTTATTCCTCTTGGTTTGTCTTAAATGAAATACTTCATTCTTGCAGATTCTCACAAAGGTCTCTACTATCTGAGGCAAACTTGGAGCCATGAGACTGGGTTTCTTAAACTTGATAGTGTTTTCTGTGTCAGTTGTTTCACCCTCACTACCATGATTAAATAGTAATTTTAGGGCTATATATTCTAGCAAAATATTTTATATCAAACACAAACTCATTGTATCTGGATGGCACTGGAGGAATAAAGGTCAGCCCTTTTATTCAATAGCTTATATTTCACATCTGTCAACATATGACTGGATAAATTGACCACTAAAGTTGATGTACTTGTGTTCACATAGATATCTTGTGTTTTTTTCAGGAACGATTCCTGCGAAATGTATCTTTGTTTCAAAAAAATTGGAAACTTCAAAAAAAATGGTAAACTGGAGGTTTTTGGACGTGCACCTGCTTGCCAGTTATCTCCGACTCTCTCAGGCAGAGAAGCTGTTGTTTCAGCTCCTGCAGTTACATTACTTATATGTATCACGTCATGTTCATTAGTTTCTATCATTAAGGGAGCAGTCACTTGTATTGTTTGCAGCACCATCTTGGTTCACTGTGTCCATTTAAGCAGTAAATTTTAAGTTCAAAGCATCTTCTTTGTCCTTTACTTTTTCTTATTTAATGGAGGAACTTTCCATCCCTTCTTTTCTCTCTGTCTTTGTTAATCATGTTAGCCTGGGAGGGTGCTTTGTATACAGCTTTATCAGTTGTCCCCTTCTCCTCTTTCGGCCATTCAAAAATATGCAGATTACAAAAATCATTATCTCTTATGAGTTTCCTTATTTTTATTTCTTTTAGTTTTTCATCATACTTGATTAATGATATTTGTAACTCTGTAAACTTGTTCAAGATAGTCGAGCAAGACAGATCTTTCTAATTCTTTTGCTTGACTCTAAAAATTGTTCCACCTCCTTTTCAATCTGTGAAAAATATTGTAAGAGCTTAATATAGTTAAAGCTAGTGTTCATATTTATCTCTTGCAATGGCTAATAACTCTGGATAAACATTCCCATAAGAAGGCATGCATTTGATCCATGCCAAACATGCCTCTAGATGGAAGCGCTGCCACTGCAAATGCTTTAGTTTAAAGGCAGCTGTTTCCACCTCTTTAAAGACTGTTAAAATTGCTCAAAAGAGTCACTTACTGTTTCTTTATTATGTCCATCATTCACAAAGTTCACTTGTAACAGCGGATTACTGTTGTTCACTGAAAACATCTCCTTAATTCTGTTAAATAAATTCTGATTCCGTTGACTTAAAATAACATCCCTTTCAGGACAATAACTCAGTTCCACCCTACCACCATGTCTGGTTTACTGGTAACAGAGAAACAAATGAATCCAGCTAAGCCAGCAAAATCACTTCTGAAAAATAAGTGTAAGAAAACAGAAGATGATACCTTGGCAAAACGTATTTATTTAAAATTCCAACACACTTGTAAAGGCACTAAAACAAGAGATGAGTTTGGCTTTTCGCCTTCTTCAGATCTATATTTACAAGTCTAATGCTCAGTTATACTAAAATCATCCAATAAAATTCTAAATGCATCATCACTAACATCATTTCCTATGGAAGTTACATCATCACTGACATAATTTCCTGTACAGATTTCACTTCTGTTAATCGCTTAGGCAAAAAGAGGCGTGCCCAATCAATGTCCTCATCTAAGCAGACGCATTCTCAGAGTAAGTTTCATAGGTAACACTTCATTTAGTCCTGGTGCTTTATCTGCCCTCAAGCACAAACACTGGGGTTTTGTACATCTTCCCTGTAACTGGATACTGGAAATTCTGACCTGTTAAATACTGGCATGAACTTGAAGCAATTATGTGGAGATAAGGTGACAATGAACCATACACGCTTCACATAGACATGGCACTTTTAAGTGTGGACCTGCATGCCACTATTTAACAGGTCAGAATTTCCAGCATACAGTTACAGGGAAGATGAAAACCCCAGAGTTTGTGAATTGCGCTACAAGAACAATTATATATGTTGCCAAGTGTATGAAATGTACATGTCTGTGTTGGCAAAATGAACTGCCCTCTCAGGGTTAGGAGTTAGGATACAGGCACATACAAGGGATATTAAACATAAAGTTCTTACTGATGCCCTTTACAAACATAGTGTGAATACAGATCATACTTTTCGCTTTATGGCTCTACAAGTAATAGATCCCAGTATGAGAAGAGGGGCTCTTAAAGGTCTAACTGAATGGATTGTTGACTTGAGGGCAGATAAAGCACCAGGACTTAATGAAGTGTTACCTATGAAACCTATTCTGAGAAGGCGTCTGCTTAGATGATGACATTGATTGGGCACTCTTCTCTTTGCCTATGTGATTAACAGAAGTGAAATCTGCACAGGAAATTCAGTGATGACGTAACTTCCATAGGAAATGTTAGTGATGATGCATTTTGAATTTTATTGGATGATTTTAGTATTTAACTGAGCATTAGATTTGTAAATGCAGACCTGAAGAAGGTGAAAAGCCAAAAGTGCTCATCTCTTGTTTTTAGTGCCTTACAAGTGTGTTGGAATTTTAATAAATACATTTTGCCGTGGTATCATCTTCTGTTTTCTTACACTCTTCACAGATTACAAAGGTTAAGGTCACAGCTCCAAATAATACTCTCTCAAGACATAGTCCCATCTTGCTTAGTCTTACAGCTACTAGGGTCAATGGCAGTGACAATCACCCTAGTTCCCCTGGCAAGATTCCCCATGAGGTTGCTTCAGTGGCTTCTAGCGTCACAGTAGTCTCTGTTAACTCACCCCCCTGTCTTATTGAATCCGCATAAATTGAAGCAAGCAGGATCTGAATTGGTGGATGAAGCCAGAAGAGAAGTTATGGACCACCCTTTTTCACCTCCTCAGCCCAGGGCCATAGTGACCATGGATGTATCCCTGATGAGGTGTGTGTGTGTGTGTGTGGGGGGGGGGGGGGGGGCAATTTCAGGGAGAGATGATCCCAAGGCAACTTGGTCTTCCTTGGAGGTCAGTTTGCATATCAACGTCCTAGAACTAAGGATGGTGCTTTGAGTTGCAAGCATTCCAGTCTGCCCTTCTGTCAGGGAAAGTTGCTATCCAATCAGACAACGTGTCTGTTGTCTGGTACATTAAAAAACAGGGAGGAACCAGATCCTACCCGTTTTGTTGGGAAGTCCTGAGAGTATGGCAATGGACGATAGCCTCTAACCCCTTTCTGATAGCAGTGCACATTCCCAGGAGTTCCAGTGTGATTGCAGACAAACTGAGCAGATGCATTGTCCTGCCTCATGAGTGCTGTCTCAATCCCATAGTAGCGATGGAGATCTTTTGTCGTTGGGGTCAGCTTTGCTGTGATCTGCTGCTTCGCCATAACCCCCCCCCCCAGGGGGAGTGCCTGAGAGATGCTCTTCTGCACGATTGGCCCCCAAGACTATTTTATGCCTTTCCTCCCATTCCCTTAATATCCCAATTATTGAAGAAAGCTCAGTGGTTGAGAAGCAAACTGATCTTCATTGCACCCTATTGGCCCCATCAAGTCTCGTTCCCCTTTCTTTGGCCTCACCTAGTTCACCATCTCTGGGACTCTGAACCCAACTCCGGGACTCTTATCTCATCTGCAGTGGCTGGTCCATCCCAACCTACCAACTCTCAAGCTGACCACTTGGTACCTCCACTTCCGGTAACTGCCAGACAGAATAATCTGTCTTCCTCAGTGTAAAAGATACTTCTGGCTTCCCATAAACCGTCCACCAGGAAACTTTATCTTAGTAAATGAAACCGGTTTGTGATCTAGTCTCAAGGAAACAGCCTAGACCCCTTTTCAACCCCGATTTAGTAAGGTGTTGGAATATTTGTCAACTTTACTCCATTCAGGAGCTTCAGCTTCTACTATTAGAGTTCATTTGGTGGCTATTTCAAATTTCTGTAATGGCTTAGATGATTTTTTTTCTGATATCTTACCACCTCTGCAAAACCTTCCTAAGGGGAGTTGTGCATTTAAAGCCGCTTTTTAAAGAGCCCATTAAACCTTGGAATTTGACGTTAGTCTTACAAACTTTGACTCGTCAGTCCTTTGAGCCAGCAGTCACCTTTGACATAAAATTTTTGTCTTGAAAGACCTTATTCCTGGTAGCCATCACTTCAGCCAGGAGAATATCAGAATTGCAGGCCTTGTGTATAAAGCGGTCCATACATCATTTTTCATAGAGAGAGTATCACTTAGGAGTAACCCCTCCTTTCTACCCAAAGTTGTCTCAGACTCAAATATTAGCCAATCCATTGACATGCCAGTTTTCTTCCCAAATTTTTCAAACAAAGGAGAATATTTGTATTTGTTGGTTGTACACAGACAATTGCGTTTTAACTTGGACAGAATGCAATCCTTCAGAAAATCGGACCAACTGTTCTTGTCTTTTTCTGGTCCTCATCTAGGCAAACCAGTTTCCAAAGTTAGCTGAAATGGTTGAGAGATAGTATCACCTTTGTTTATCATCAAATGAGTCTGTCAACTAAAGTCAAGGCTCACTCTACCAAGTCAGTTTCCACTTCACTGGCCTTTCATTCTAGAGCCTCCATGGATGAGATTTGTGCAGCAGCTACATGGGCTACCTCTCATACCTTTATCACTCATTATAAATTGGATATGGTCTCCAGGGGGAGAGCATCCTTTGGCTCTGTGGTGCTTAGGAATATCCTTCCATATAGCATCCCGGGACATAAAGTTGCTAGGGGCTCTGTCCCAACTGTCATGAATGAATGAAGATTGACATCATCAGATAAAGAAGTTATGTTCTTACCATCTGTGTTGTCGATCTTCATTCATTCTTGACATCCCACCCTCCTTACCCCCTCCAAAGGTTCCTGGTGGTCCTGAACTAGTCCTGGTTCACTAGTAGGGCAGTTGCTCAGGCAAAGCTTGCACTTTTTCTACTGCCAAACTCTATCTGAAGGGAAGAGAGGCACTATGGGTAACCTTAGCTTGAAAGTGTCTGGTTGACACGAACCTGTTACAAGAGCAGAGTCGGTTAACAAGGATGGAACCGGGACCCAGCTGTCAACAATGAATGAAGATCGACAACACAGATGGAACGTTATGGTAAGAACACAACTTCTCTTTTTATGTTAATGGGGTATCTGCTGAGAAATATGCCTTTCCCTCCAAACTGTTCTGATGATGATGCAGAAGAGGTTTAGATCCCTAGACCAAGTATTTATGATGCCATTTGACTTTCTGATTTGCAGTAAATCCATCAGTAACTGGTCAGAGGATGCCTTACATGACAGCATACCTTTCATTTGTACAGATTTTTGCAGAATGTCCAGATTTCCGCCTCGTATTTTTGGTTTATTTTTCATAAAATTGTATTTTTCTGGCAAATCAGTGGCAAATCATTAATGATCAAAGTTAAGAAATAATGACACATTTGAGTTTCAGACTTCATACCATTCAGAAAATTCAGAAAATTCATGCTAAAGTAAAACCTGTTGTTCTATCCACTTTCTTCTAAGTCTGTAAGAACAATATTTAAAAATTGTCCCTATTTTTAGGCCTTTTCCCCACTTTTATTTATGGCTTTGTCCAGATTTCTTGCTCTAAGAGGTTGAGAGGTATGCATGCCAGACACAGGTAATCTCTTAGCAGTCTTTAGGATACCAAGGGTAGTGACAGGGCTTTGAGTCTGTCCATGCAGGGCGTATTGTTTAGGCTTTGTATCATTTTTGTAAGGTATCTGTGTGGGCATTCTGTTAATGTATGTGTTTGGAGGAATATATGTCAAACAGGGCATTATTTTCAATGTTTGGCCAAATGAGGGCTAGTAAAGGGGGAAAGTGACATTCCTAGATCTAGACACACTCCCTTTATAAGCTGTGCAATATAGAAGGATTGTCTTTTAATAGGGATGTGTATTCTTCTTCATAGACATATGTGATAATTGTCCTGTTTAGTTTTACAATGGTTGATGAGTTTGTGTCTCCAAGGTTTGGAGAACTTTCTGGACAATAGGTACAAGTGTTTGTACTTATGACTGGTCTTTTCACCTGTGCACATAAGAATGCAGTTACTGAAACCCTGTCATTGGACTCATTCAGTCTCCACACATCAAAAAAAGTGTGTGACAGCTTCATAAATATAGACCATGACACACACAACACTAGTTAATAAAAAGGGGAGACAAGTACAAGTTGAAAAATAGCAGCATTAAGTTTGAGGAAAAAGAGCTAAAGTAAAGTAAGTCTATCGCTATGTAATGTTAATGCATTATTTCTGAGTTACACTTGTGGGTAGTACATTTCTGCCAAACATATATACTAACCCTGGGAAATGAACCACTTGGCCATCTTGGTGAACTTTGCCCTTTCCCCAGTGTAGTGCGATCTTGGAATTGGTTTATCAGTGGATTCGATTTGCCATTTTTTTGGGTGAGTGGTTCTTTTCCCGGGATTAGTTTTCCATGTTCCAGGTGTTCGATGTGCAGTTTTGGCGATGTTGTCTCGAAGTGGGATTCCATGATCTGGTAAGTCGGTGATTTGAAGTAGATATATATATATATATATATATATACACACACACACACACACACTCGAGCACACACTGTTTTTATTTTGCATAATAGGGGAGTAGGTTAAATGTTTCAGCACATCAAAAAGATCAAAAATAAAGTCCTTGGCTAAAGTATTAAAAACATTAGATGTGTTATTTGCAGAGGGGAAGCCCCTATAGTAATATGTATACTGATATAAATATATTGCAAGATTGCACAACCCAGTGGAAAATAATTTATTTTATTTGGTTGGTATTTGTTTACCAGGAAAGTCCAACTGGGCATTAGGCCCATTTTCAGTGGAGGTACGGGGAGAAAAGCTCCAACATACATAGTTCAATTAATAAACTACATAATAATATCACTTGAAGTGCAGCAACAAATGGTAGAATTGACATGCATGATAGTCAGATCAGAAAATCACATGGTGAATATTGAACAGTTAGAAGGTATTGACCAGCTAGAAAAATACAATCAATAGTGATAATCAATGATAAAGATGTTCAGGCAAAACAAAACTCACAACTGCTAAAGGTACAGCTCAAATTTTGAGCTCACCACCACAGATAATCCGATTAAAAACACGATCTGATGTTGTTAATCTTCTTCCATTCATCACTGATTGGTTCGGTTCGAGCTCGGAACCGAGCAAATACCAAGCTCGACACCAAACAACTCTCGAGCTAAGCTGCTACCCACAATGCCCTTCTCCCAGGTACCTCAGATTTTGTTTGCACAGCCATATAGCAGCGTTTCACCGAGCTCTCTAGCTAAGTGTTATATATTTACAAATTGTTGGCCTTTTTTGAACTTTTTCTTCTAATATAACCTTCACTTTCTAGCTACCCATTGGCTATTTATTCTACCATCGTTGGTAATGCCCTCTCCTACCCTTGTGGTATCGCTTTGATACCATCGTGGTATCTTTCTATCTGCTTCTTTTCCTAGCAGTAGTTTGTTTCTTTTGTTGGATATGTCTGAGAAAAAAGGGACTTCAGGTTTCAAACATTGCACTTCCTGCAATGGCAAACTTCCCAACAGTGATTTACATGATGATTGTCTATAGTCTGGGGGTTTCTCACCTCTGTGAAACCTCCTTGCCAGATTTGCCTGAGTTTTAGTCAGCGGACGCTGAATGAGAGGAAAAACAAACTGATCTTGAAAGGCCTGCTAACCTCATCTTTCTCAGAGGCCCTTTCTGTATTGGAGGTCTCAACCCCTCCAGTGAAGGACAAAAAAAGTCCTCATTCCGACCCTTCTTTGCCAGCTGGCGATAAGGGCAAGTCCCACAAACACAAGGCCTACAAATCTTCTTCCGAACACAAGACTGCTTCCTCAGCTCCGACTTTAACTGTTGCTTCTGTTCCAAGCTCAGCTCCAGTTGCTTCCATGGACATTATGATAACTTCAACATCGGCGCCACCTTCGGCACCAACATCTACAGCTCCACTCGTAACTGCTGTAATGACTGTGGCTCCGACATTGCTGTCTTCAATGGTCTTGGCACCGACTTCACCTTTTACCGCACCGAAGGCGGTTCCGGCAATCTCCTTGGAGCCGATAATTACCTAGACTCCGAATGCCTCCTCGGCACAGAGTCATTTCTCAACACCATTAATTCCGCTTTTGCCTGTTTCCAAGCTAGAGTCTTCAGTGCCAACAACTCAAATACCATGGACCCAGTACTCCCCCTCAGTGGACCCGTTCTTAGGCCACACTTATAGCCCTTTTCTGGACCGTCTGACTCCCTGGGAGTGTCTGTAAGGTCCACCAGGAGTCTCTGAATTTGATATGGTGCACCTGCTGGACCAGCTGTTGACAGCCAGAGGGATTGCAAACTATGTTCTTCGTGTTTCACTGTTGCAGTCATCACACTTGGGTTATCTGCCTGCAGGTAGCCCTCAATCGGCCCGAATACCAGAGTCTTGGGATTTCTTTGTCGAATGCTGTTGCCTCTTCCATGACGTCAGGTTGTCAAAGGTATAAAACATGCAGCCGACGCTATTACATCAGCTTTTTTTGCCACGTGGGAGCGCGAAGCAGAAGCAGTTCGCAAGTGCCGGACGGCTGCTTCCTGAAACTTTCATTGATAAGAGTTTCAAACCTGAAGTCTTGTAAAACTAAGTACCCCATTAGGGATCCTTTTTCTTGCTCTAACCGATGACAGAAAAGTTAACAACTGTCTTGCCTTAGGAAAGCAAATACCTTACAGATTTTCATTCTTACTACGTCACCTGTTTAGGCCCAGGCCTCGACATTCCTCGCTGTCGGTTTTGTGCCTTGTTTAATGCCGAAACTATTTGTCGTCGGGCTATCTTTGCTGCAAAATGATTTCGCTCTTGTTCTCCATATTCCAAACTGGCTTCGATAAGCCATCTGACTACCGATCTTCCGAAAAAATGTAAGGATAAAGACAGAGACGGACCGCAGACCGGTACTCAGTGAGGTGCCTTCGCAGTCCCTGATACCCACTTCTACAGATTCGCAGGTCTCTGCTGAGACCCATTCAGAGTCCGGTATGCTGTGAGATGCTTCAACTATGGAACTTGCGGATGTCTCTGCCTTGGGTGGGTCCCAAGCTGTGCAGGTACTGGCTTCTGAGGGTGTATTCCATTCTTCCGATCATATTTATTACTTACATTTGTTGACCGGGAAAATCCGACTGGACGCAGGTACGTTTGCGGCAGAGGCCCGGGGAGAAAAGCGCCACAAAAAACAATTACAAGTTACAAGAAGTATAGGTAGATTTTGTTTAACAGTAGTAGTAAACAGTTATAGTTCAAAATTAAATTATTTAGTTAAATGGTGCAACACTTATATCGTTGGTGCCATAAAGACTAGCAAGTATTTTAATAGCTGAGCTAGCGGCTCTTACCCTTGAATAACGGTGGCTAAGATTACAGCTGAGATTTAGGTTTACAAGCAATGTATTTGTCTCCAATCCGAGGTAGTTAGAGGGCTGGAAGAAAGAGATTAGAGAGGTTGTGGAAGAGATGTTAGAGAGGTTCGTTACAGGGGCATGTCCAGTGCTCTTTTAGATGAGATTTTAGAGCAACTTTGAAGTTAGTGAGTGATGACACAGACATTAGTGTGGAGTGGTATTCTATAATTTTGCTATGGAGTAGGAGGAGAGAGCTCCAGCAGAGTTTAGTTACCTGTGACCGATTTTTGTAGCTGGATCGTAGTGGTCTGGTGGTATGACAGGGCTGGAGTAGATTTTAGAGGGAGGGGACTTTAGAGGATGATTTAGTGGTCTGTGGGAGAGTGAGAGTTGGTACCATTGAAGGAGGTGAGGAGTTCTAGCCAGCCTAGTTCAGTAAGTGAGATGCAGTGGTGGCTATGGTAGTTTGCCAGTGGCAAACCTTGCTATTTTGTTGAAGCAAGCTTGAGTTTACTAACTCATTTTGCCTTAGGTTGGCAAATATTGGAGAGGCGAGAGTAGGGTGGAGATAAGGTGGATATTTGCAACTGAAATCTTGGCTGTGTTGGTGAGGAATTGCTTATTTCTGTATAAAGCTCCAAGTTTTTGTGTACTTTTGTTATGGTTCATGAGATGTGGATGTCAAACTTGGTTGTGTCAATTTCAAGTCCAAGTAGTTTGTGGTCTGTTGGGGGGATAATGGTGTTGTCATTGGCTTTAATATTAAATTCGTGGGTATTTAGATTGTGTTTGGTGGGTTGGAAGATGAGTTTTTTTTTTTTGGGTTAAGTATTAATTGTGCATCCAAAAGCCAAGTTTCAACTGAGGAAAAGACTTCCTGTGTGATCTTTTGAAGTTCAGGTAGGAAGTGGGCTGAGCAGATGATGGTGGAATCATCTGCATACTGTGAGTGGCTTGTTTGGTAGAAGATAGATTATTAGTGAATATGGAGAAACGTAAGGGTCCAAGGATGGATCCTTGGGGAACACCTATTGAGACAGGGAGTTGGGGGGAATATATCATTATGCCAAACAACTGATTGATGGCGGTCAGTCAGGTAGCTCTGGAAACAGTTTGACAGATTGAGAAGGATAGAGTACTGAGGACAGTGATGATGAGTTTGAGGGACCATGTTGAATGCTTTAGATAGGTCTAGGAAAGTTGCAGAGCTGAAATGACCATTTTTTTTGTTGAAGGATTGTATTAGTGAAAGCAAGTTAAGGCAGTGGTTGTGCTGTGGTATGGTCGGAAACCATGCTGTGTGTTAAATAAGAAGTAGCCTAGAACCTGAGTGAATGCATCTCTCAATTATTTTTGATAGAGGAGACAGAATTGCTATGGGCCGGTAGTTGGTGAATTCTGTAGAGGGCCCACCTTTGTGGAGGGGGATAATGGGGGATATTTTCCATTGTGAAGGCACATAGCTTTCAGATAAAGATCGGTTAATCAGAATTGCAACTGGGTAGGCTAGGGCTTCAGCTGCAATTTTAAGGTACTCACCTGGGAGGTTGTCAGCTGCTAGTTTTGTGGGATTTAGTTTCGATAAGAGTTTTTTTTTATGTTGGAGGTAGGGATAGGAGAGAAAGAATGCAGTGGGCAGATTACTAAATGTAGCTGGAGGGTTAGGGAGAGAGGGGTGTTGTTTTGCTAGTGATAGAACTGTTTGTGTAAAGTGAGTGTTGAAAGAGGTGGCAATGTTTTCAGGAGTTTGTTTTGTCTGGTGGAGGGGTTCCTACTTTTCCTGGGTGGAAGATGGAGTTGGTTGACCAGAATTGTTTAGGGTTGTTTTGGGTGGGGTTCAGGGCAGACTGGCAATACAGGATTTTTT